>NC_134703.1:166896701-166996701 GCF_043290135.1 Rhipicephalus microplus
ATGTCTATTAATCCCTGCAGATTTTTTCTTGTTTCGGGCCATTAAATACTATATCATCTGCATACATGAATGCCGGTAATGATTGTTTAGCGTGTTTTTCTTGCTTGGAAAAAGAGGCTCAAGTCGAGTCGACTCCCCTCTAGTTTGGCTTTTAGTCCCTATAGATACAGCATAAATAACAAAGGTGACGAGGGACATCTCTGTCGAAGCCAGCGTTGTATCTATATAGGTTCGGATACCTGTTCTTCTCATTTTATAACTACCTTGTTACTTTTATAGATATCCTTTAGAAGATTGGTTAATCCATCGTCCACATCTAGTGGGTCCAGTATTCCCCACAAGTCTTCTTGAATCGTACTATCCTAAGCTCCCTTGATATCTAGAAAAGCCAGCCACAGGGGCCTGTATTGTTTTTCTGCTATTTCAATTCACTGCATCAATAAAAACAGATTGTCCTCCAACCTCTTTTGTTTACGGGACCGATTTAGTAGTTCCCCCAGCACCCCCTCCTTCTCCACCCATGTCTGTAGTCTTTCCTTTACTATCTGCATCACCAGCCTGTAAACTACTGATGTCACTGTTATAGGACGGTTGTTGTTTATATCAGTTTGTCCCCCTTTCTTTTATAGATCATGCTCATTCTGCTTAGTTTCCACCCATTGAAGGCTTCAACATTCATTATTGTTTTGCTCGCTGCCCCTTTTTATGTTTGCTTAGAGTTTGGTCCTAGTTTCTTTATTAGCATGATTGGGAAGCTGTCGGGGCCTGTTGATGTGTTATTAAGAACTCTTTTCTCTGCCCCCTCTCACTCTGTGTCCCAATGGAGCCACTGCACTAATTGGTTCATCCTAATTCGGTATGGTGCATGCAGTGCTTCCTTGGTGTATAACTTTTTCTGTCATCATTGTTCTTATATATTCTGTTGCCTCATCCCCTTTTAGCCTACCCTCTTGAATTGTAGTTATAAACCTCTGTTTCATGCTCGTCTTATTACTCAGAGAATTAAGATAGTTCCAAAATTTTACAACTGCCTTTCTATCGTTTTTATGTACTTCTGCCAGCCACTGAGCCCCCTTTCTTGTAATATTTTCATTGATCAAAAGGGATGCTTGCCTTTTACGGCTTAGAAAGACATCCCATTTTCCTTCGGCATTGTCTGTCGGTTCACCGCGCTACTTGGCATGTCTGTGTTCCCTAGAGGCTTCCTGTCGTTTTGCTATGGCTGTCTTAACTTCCTCATCCCACCAACTCTTGGGTTTGTGTCTCCTTTTCCAGGGTGACTTGTCACCTACCTTACTAAGCTATCGTGTATTTCCACACTGTTTTATTATCCTCAGTGATTACTTTCTGAATTTGTTTAGTAGCTAATTCTATTTGCCTTTCTCAATAAACGTTCCCCCTGTAGTTCATCTTGTCTCCTTCCCACTTTCATTGCTATTCCAAAACGTAACTTGATATGTTTGTGATCACAACCTAGACTTGTGGAGCCACATTCATCTATGTGCATTCCCCTGAGCGTATCATACATTCTATGTGACATCAGTGCGTAATCTATCATTGACTGCAGCCTTCTACCTCCCATGTTATTTGCCCTTTGCACTTCTTGGTACTATTGCAAATGATCAAATCATGCCTTTCATATATAATTATGATCATTTTGCCTGCTGGGTCAATATACCCATCTATATCTTCTATATGTGCATTCATATCTCCTAGTATAATTATCTCGAACTCTCCTCCTAATTCCTTAATGTCATTTGATGCACACTCTACCATTGCCTGGTTTTCCTCTCTTGCCTTTGCTCCCGCCCACAAGTACACCAAACCAAGGAGTGTCATCTGCCCAGCTACTTTCCCTTTTAACTATAAGTGTTCTAAGCATTCCTGCTTGACTCTTTGCTAACTCATGCTTATATATAAATGCCCTAATAACACCCCCCCTTTTTGTTGCCTTCTGTTCTATGGCAATATTCTCATATATAGTCCAGATTTCAAGATGGTTGCTTCATGTCCCAATGATGTGTCTCCACAACCCCATATACTATAAGCTCCTCTTGCCTTAACTGCTCTTCTATCTCTTCCCACTTTAACCTATTCCGGCCACCCTACATGTTGATATAACCTGTGTCTGATTTAGCTCGGCCCTTGGGCTTACGTCGATTTCTTCTCCGACAGACTCCATGTGGCTTGAATATTGGCACCCCTTTAAAATTGTCTTTGGCTACACTGTTGGCCTCAAAGCTCTGGGTCCCCCTAAAAAAAGCTGTGGCTTGACGATTCATCCTATTATGTATCCTTGTGCCCGTCGCACCACTCTAATGAATGCCATTCTGCGCAAAGGGGCGAGCGCTGGGCTCGTACATGTCTTGATTTACCTCCATTACGCTGTATTTGAGCTGCCAGCTCATACCCCTGATCACAAAGTTGGCCTCCACTACCCTCCTTTCAATCCCAGGAGACTGCCCCCGGACCTCTGGGACTGTGCATATGGTCGCATGCACACTCCCAGAGGCATCTCAGAGCTTACGCATCCCACACTCTGTCTCTGAAGGTTTTGACCCTTGCCCTTCAGCACAACTTTAAGATCAGCAGGAATAGTGATGAGATTTTCAGGTCAGTGCATTCACCATGCACTTCCCTGACTGGGCGTCCACCCTCACTTTCCCATCTTCCTTCACTGTCGTGAAGACACCATCCCTAACCCTGGCCACGTTAGAGGCCCCCTGACCTCCTTTATCGCCTGTTCCTTCCCGCGTGTCGCCTTCTCCGCTACCAACGCCTTCCGTCTCGCACCGCTCGGGGCTGGGGCAAAGGGCCATTAGCTCCTTTACCCGCTGCTCGAGCTCAGTCCGCCCTTTCCATTCTTTTCTAGGGTCGCTCTTTATTTGCTCCTAGGCAAGCGTTAGCCTCCTCCTGCTTACGTGAAGCTTTGAGCTGTTTCTGGAGCTCCATCCTCTGCTCTAGTTCCGCCCTCAGCTCCCCCTGCAGCCTCTCAACGCTAGCCTCCATGCGCTGCACGGCTGCTTTCAGTGCCTCGCACAGCCTGGACATCAAGCTCATCTTCTCCGCGTCTGCCAAACTCGTGAAGGCTGTCTCATCCAGGTAGCACCAGCTCACTCTCCCCCGTGGTTTTTCTAGCCTGCTTAGTTATTGCCTGCCTGACCATCGGACCGAGCACCTGACAGCCTTAAGTACAACCCTAATCCTGCTATCCAGCCGCCTCCACTAACTCTCCTACATTAAAAACTGTTTGAAGCTGCCACCTACACCATACACACACGTGGTCAACGACACTAGTAGCTTCTCACGATGTCCACTTCATGTTCAGGTCTTAGTTAAACAACTAAACGGGCACACCAAACTTGTTCAAAACTGCCGTCTACCCTGTTCATCACGTTGTCAACATCACTGCAACGTTGCTTGTGGCCCACACCCACAGTACCTGCAACACAAGTTACCGAAGATTTATTAGAAAAAATAAAAAAATTGTGCTGTTGATATCTGTTATCTCAACCCCTCTAATAACCAAAAGGAGCAAAAACAGAACAAATAATAGGAAAACTTATCTCTCATTGTGCGCTGCTCCTGCACCGACTGAGAATAAGAAGTGCAGCTAGCTCATTGGCAAAGCGGGACCGCGCCACATCGCAAGGCAACCAGCCGCATCGTCATCACCACCAATCAATGGCGCTCTCCTATAACTTCGTTCACAGGTGGTGCAATGGTTGCATGTTTTCGGTGAAACAAAGCATCATCAACTTACAAAAAGTTTCTCAGTTGGCGATGAGCTGACTTAATCATCGACAAATTTTCAAGCCAAGCACTTTTGAGCGAAAGTTTCGTTAAAGTGAACACAAGCCTGAAAAATGTTTTGTTGGGGCAAGACCTCGGAGGCATTGACCTTTATGACAAGCTGACTGGAAATAAGAAATCCTTCATTGAGGTGGTAATTTCATTGTAGCGGCATTTGTTATTGCGAGTATCGACTGTAGCTTCTTTTGATTTGTGCAAGTACTGCAAGCTAAAACGTCTTTGTCACAGAGCTGTTTCAGCAAAGTGGCTGAACTGAAGACATTGTTGAAAAATAGTTCATTTTGTAGGGTTACGATTTCTTCTGACAATGACATGACTTGTTCTTTAAGTGCTCTGTTGTTTGTCACTCTGGGTGCTTACTTTGGTAAATTTCAAACTTGCATAGGTGACCTGTGGATGACTTCGCAGCGCACCACACTTTGTCATTGCGTTTCATGTTTAGTTTTATAGGCATACGTACCTTGTCTTGAATGAAATCATACTTTGGTTGACTGCAAGGCCAGATGGAGGCATGTGCTCATTACAAAAGTTTTCAGTATCTTGATGAGTGAGTGAAGTTTGAAACAGTGGTCTCACTCATTTGAACCTTTCTGTGGCACCTGCATGCTGTCATTTAAGTGTAAATTGTTTCTGCTTTGCTGAAACCTTTTGTGCATCATGATTTCAGCGATTTCTCTTACACAGAATAGACTATGAGAAGTTTCCTTAAAAAGGAACTGAAGACATAGGAATCGCACTCATGAGTACGAACTCTTTTGTGTGTTATGATCTCAGTGATTTTTTTCATGCAGGATAGGCTATCAGAAGTTTCCATAAAAAGGCACCGGTACGGGCTCTTTAGTGTGTCATGACTTTGTGTGTCAATTTTGTGCATCATGATCTCAGCGATATCTTTCATGCAGAATAAGCAATCAGAAGTTTCCATAAAAAGGCTCCGGGGACGTAAGAAACGCACTCATGAGTGCGGGCTCTTGTGTGTGTCATGATTTTGTGTGTCAATCTTTCGTGCGTCATGATCTCAGCGATTTTTTTCACGCAGCATTAGAAGTTTCCATAAAAAGGCACCGGGAACATATGAATCGCACTCATGAGTGCAGGCTCGCCAAAAAGGGCCTTTAGTTCTGCAGCAGTGAGCAGTATCTAAGTCTGTGTTCATTCTTGGGTGGCATAAAGATTTGTATGATCAGCTGTGTGATTCACCACTTCATCGGTGTAAAAAAAAATGGTCACGCTTTCCAGCAATAGCATCGCAGAAAAAGTCAACTCGGTGTCTGTCTGTGTTGCAACATCTACCGGTGTAATCTCCCACTCACATCCGATGTCAGAAGCATCGTAGCTGCTGACAAGGCTGCTTTTAAGCTGCAACGTCTACTTGCCAGTATTACACTATGCACGTTTTTTCGTACGTTTTACTGTAGGAGCTGCTAGCTCAACTCCATCACTTCACCGTCACCGTCATTTTTGGTTTAAGCCCCTGTCATTCATCACCCCTGTCATTCCCCTGCCATAACCCCTGTCATTCATCACCGTCATTTTTGGTTTAAAAGTGGCAAGGCAACTCTTGAAAAAAAAAAAAAAAATATTCTTATCTGTTATTTTGGCTGGCATGTTCAAGGTCCGGAAAGCTTAACTAAAAATCAGGGGCCTCTTATGGAGTCAGGTTCCTCTCCTTTCCTGCAAAAACGACCGGCAACACTTGGCGTGGGCGAGGTCGAAGGCAGAGGCTTGGCAGTCGAAATAATTGTCTTAATTAGCGACTAAGATATATTCTAGTTCTGCATGGGCTGTGGCTCTCGCTCCAGCTAACAGATGGAACCATGGAAAGCAAAACAGTGGTCAAGTGCTGCCATCTGTTGGGCGACTGGTAAAATAAGATAGAAGGTCTTGGAGAGGCGGTCTGCTCACATTTGGCGCCACTTTTAAAATCAGTCAGCTTTGATTGGGGCAAGAGTATACGTTGTTGACAAAGTACTGGTAACATACTTGGCATATCAGAACCAAGCACTAACAGCTCTTCAAGGCAGCTCTTCATATTATTGCAACCAGAAAAGTAACTAGAGAAGAGCTTTAAAAACAAAGTCAGGTGCACACAGTGTTGCAGTTGAAGGAGGAAGTTGCTGATGATGGCATCCCACCGCTGCGACCAGTTGTTAGGGGTCGGAAGGAGGAGGAAGTTGCTGATGGCATCCCACCGCTGCCACCAGTTGTTATGGGTAGGTAAGAGGATCGCTGGACGATACGAGAACAAAACATGGTTTATGGCACTATTTACACATATTTACAGAAAAGAAAGGTTGGTGGTTTCACAAACCACGAGCGTGGCGGTTGAACGCTACATAGTTCAGAGCGACGTCCAGCACTCTGCGGCGTTGTTTTAAGCCCTGTCGGGCTCCTCCTCTCTGAGTGGAACACCAATCACACACACACAACAGGTGAGGGGGACGAGCATGCACGGTCCACGTGAACGTCCAATTTTGAGTTGTGAACACTGCACTGCAAGGTAGCGCCAGCAGGGCTCTTCCTCATCGTGTGTGTGCCACTAGTCCAGAGTTCCCACGATCCTGGCAGCATACTTCAAAGGGTCCGCCGCACAGCTCACCCAATTAGCGGGGCGATCTGCGGTGGCCCCCGCGGTCTTTTCCAGGAAGACGTCGTCCCTGTTGTCCTCTTTCGTCGTGGCGTCGTGGCGACACGACGTCTCATCCTCCGGCCAGCAGGGACAATGCCTGGCGGGCCTAGGCAGTCGGCCGGTCGGCTACTTGACTGAGGGTCAAAGAAGCGCCGCTCCGCTGTCAGCTCCGGCGCCGGCCACGCCAGCTTCCCCGTCGACCGATGAGTCGCTGAGGCCATCAGTCACCGCTTCTGCTCGAAGAGACGGCAAAAGGGTCCGTAGTTGAAAGTCAGGAACTCGCCTTCGCTTGTCACATGGTCTGGGTAATTACTCAAATCTTCGACAGCGTCTGACAGACTGGGTGCTGAAGGGATTGAGGGCCTCTCCAGTGGACCGGCTTACGCACCATGGCGTCTGCCCAGATGAATTTCCAGGCCAACAGCTCCTCCGCCGCCCGGAAAATCTCGACTGGCCAGCGCTCCCAACCGCTGGGGACGAAGAGAATGGTTGGTGACGAGGATGATGGCCTGGCTTTCTCCCTCCAGCTGCGAACTCGAAACCAACTCCCAAACCAGCTCACAATGATTGACAACAGCAAGGCGAACCACACAACACAATACCATGCCGAAGTCAAGCACATTGGGCCCGCTTAAAACCCTCCAGGCTTCTCAAGAAACACTAACAAAAGAAAAATCTGTACGCTAAAATTTTGAGATAATTTAGTGCTGCCAAAGTTACTACAATCATGGAGTAAGACGTACAAATTAAAATAAACTAAATCGAACCCCTTTGGTCATACAATGCCAAATTCCATTAAAAAAAATGAAGTGGCCTTTCATTCCCTAAAACGGCTCTTTTCAGACGAGTCTACTAAGGCCATCTGCATTGTTGTGCAATTTACCTTTCTTATAACGAACCTCGAAGTTATACTGCTTGAGGGTGAGGCTCCATCGGAGCAAGCGACCATTTTTGTGTGACATTTGATTAAGCCATGTCAGGGGACAGTGGTCTGTTTCAAAGATGAACCTTGCTCCGTACAAGTAACGTGACAACTTTTGGGCTGCCCAAACCAAACAGGCACATTCCTTTTCGGAAGCGCTGTAGGCTTCTTCTCGGACCGTTAGTTCGCGGCTGGCATAGAGAATAGGGTGCTCTTCTTGATTGTCGTTAACCTGGCTAAGCACTACGCCCATGCCCCTGTCGCTCGCGTCGCACTGAACTATAAATTCCTTACCATAGTCCGGTGCACGTAACACAGGTCGGGAAACGAGTGAGGCTTTCAAACCCTGAAATGCGGCTTCTTTGTCCTCATCCTATTTCACGCGGTTGGGCTCCCCTTTTCTTAATGCGTCTGTAAGAGGACTTGCTCGTTGCGAAAAGTTGGGAATGTAACGCTGGTAGTACCCCACAAGTCCCAGGAACGACCGAATATCGGTTTTAGTACGTGGACGTGAAAACCCGGCAATCGCGTCTGTCTTTAGTTCGGCCGGCTGCCTCCTTCCCTGCCCCACAACATGACCTAGGTAAGTGACTTGAGAGCAGCCAAAATTACATTTCTCAGCTTTCATTGTCAAACCTGCCTCTCTCAAGCGCGAAAATACCTTTTTCAGGTGCTTGAGGTGGTCTTCCCAGCTGTCGGAAAATATTGCGACATTGTCTAGGTATGGGAGTGCAAAGTTTTGCAGTTCTTTCAGTACAATGTCCATTAACTTTGAAAAGCTGAAAGGCGTGTTTTTTAGCCCGAAGCTAAGAACTAAGGGTCTAAAGGTGACGAAAGGTGAAATGAATGCGGCATAACGGCTGGCACTTTCTGAGAGAGGAACCTGCCAGTATCCTCTTACGAGATCTAGCGTGGAAATGTACTTCACTGCGCTGACGCTTTCTATTCGCTCCTCAATATTGGTATAGGGTACAACTGATCCCTAGTGATAGTATTCAATTTCCGGTAGTCTACACAAGGACGGGGTTCTTTATTAGAGGCTTCTACAAGTATTAGTGGGGACGTGTAGTCACTTTCAGCGGGCTCGATTACCCCAAGCTCTAACATGCGCCGTATTTCGGCCTTCAAAATCTCTTTCTGTTTTGGAGACAATCGGTATGGCTTGGATCTTACCGGTTCGGCTGATGTCAATTCTATTTCATGGGTTATTAATCCTGTTCTACCCGACCGACGACTGAACCTATCTATGTACTGCTCCAGAAGTTCTTTTCGTTCGTTTACTTGTTCAGGCTCAAGAGCTTTAGTGTTTAAAGAGGAAGCTACAACCTCTTCTAGGCTAATTTCTGAGTCGGAAGTTCTCGTGCATTCGTCGAACTCAGATTGAATTTCTTCGAGCTCTTTTAGAGTGAGGTTCACAAGTCCCTGACGCTCTGTGTAGGGCTTCATCAGGTTACAATGGTATATTTTTACCTCTTTCCTTCGACCTGGCATTTTCAACACGTAGTTTGTGTCAGAAAGCTTGTGCATCACTCTGACAGGCCCGTCCCAATGAACTTCCAATTTGTTTTTTCGTGACGGTTTTAGAATCATCACTTCATCCCCGATATTAAAGGTTCTAAGTCTCGCATTCTTGTCATAGTAATGCTTGGCCGTCTTTTGAGCCCTTTCCATGTTCTTTTCTACCAGCCCTTGCGTCGTACTGAGCCGCTCTAGCAACTTCAGCACGTAATCGACCACGGTTTAACTCTCTCCCTTTTCTTCACACATTTCTCTCAGCATTCTAAGTGGGGAACGCAGCGTTCTTCCATACACTAACTCTGCTGGCGAGAACCCCGTGGCCTCATGCGGGACCGTACGCAAGGCGAACAAAGTAGCCGGAAGACAGCTTTCCCAGTCTTCTTTATGCTCATAACAGAGGGCGCGCAACACTCGCTTTAACACTGAATGCCATCTCTCGACGCTATTTTATTGGGGATGGTATACAGAACTATGCATCAGTTTTATCCCGAACTTCTGCAGGAACGTTGCAGTCAATGAGCTCGTGAAAACTGACCCTTGATCAGCCTGTATTTCTGCTGGAAAGCCGACTCTCATGAAGACTGACAGAAGCGCGTCTACTATTTCTGTCGAAAAGAGCTCCTTCAGTGGGATTGCTTCTGGAAACCTTGTTGCAGGGCACAACGTGGTGAACAAATACCTATAACCAGACTTAGTTGCCGGCAGGGGACCCACCGTGTCGATCACCATACGTCGAAATGGCTCTGATATTACAGGCACCAATTATAGCGGAGCTTTCCACGTTTCCCCAGGCTTACCCGTGCGTTGGCACGTGTCACATGATCTTACGAATTCCTCTATCTCTTTGAAGCACCCTGGCCAATAGTATTCCATTAGCATTCTCTCTTTTGTTTTGTTTATTTCTGGGTGACCAGACCAGCCGTTTCCGTGGCAGAGGTTTAAGAGATCCTCGCAATATTTTCTAGGAACGACCAACTGATCCAGAACCCTTCCTCTCTTATCTTGGTAGTGCCGATATAACAAACCTCCTTTCTTGTGTAACGTCACGTTGCCCCTAGCAATCCCCTCTTTAGCGCTAAACTGCAGTTTAGCTAAGCTATCATCACTGTCTTGCTCAGCGGCCAGCGATTGTCTGTTTACCTGTACTAGCCGGTCAAAGTTTTTTGACGCCGACGACAATACTGACCCCGTTTCGCTCGTGGGTGTGTCGCCTGGCTTTCTCTCTAGGTCCCCACCCAACTCTGCTGATAAAGCCTCACTTTGCCAATCAGCTGGCTTTCCGTCTATGTTTGTTGGTGAAACTTCATTTTGCTGATCAGTTGCCGACTCTCCCTGCGCCTCTGAGCGGTGCCCTGAGCCTGGGTCTGTTTCCATTGGAATTGTTTTTTCCGATGCCCTGGACGCGATTTCACGTGCTTTGGAAAGAGTTAGCGCTTGAACCGTTCCTTCTCCAAGTTTCTGAGCTTGCTCGCGCAGTGTCCTGTCTGAACGGTTTGAAAATATGTACAGGTTCTGTTATGACAGTGACGTTGAGACAGCTGCCTCTGTCACAAGCTTTCCAAACGGCCCAGTGATCGTTACTTTCGCCATGGGAAGACAGACGCTGTTTTCCTCTACAACCTGTTTGATCCATGCCACTTCTCCAGTGAAGTCATCTACAGTAATGCAAGATGGGTGGACAATTTCCATGGTGGCGCCGCTGTCTTTGAGTACCTTACAGGGTTTTCCGTTAACCTCCAGGTCATGGAGATATGGGCGTAACAGCTCCAAGTTCTCGGCACTTTCATCCATGTAGGATAAAACTACCTTAGGATTTCTGCAGTTTACTGCGATATGGTCAGTCTTCTGACAGTTATAGCATATAGCACCTAACAGGTCTGAAAGCCTCAAACTCTTTTCTTTGCGACTGCTGGGATGTCCCACTGTTCGAGTTTTTCCCCTTGTTTTCTGGCGTACTTGTTTCCCCCTCAGTATTGCTCAATTTTTTTGCCTGCGGGCCTCTCCTGAATACAAACTCTTTTCACGGCCTTTTTCGTCCGTCCGGCCCTCCGTACTCTGTGCTCAGTTTTCTACGCATAGTGTATTCTTCGGCTAACTCGGCCGCCTTTCCCACAGTGTTTACATTGTCTCTGTCTTGCACCCACAGCCTCACGTTCTGAGGTATGCTTTTGTAAAACTGCTCTAGACAAATGGTTTCGATAACCTTGTCTTTACTCTCGTAGGCTTCCGCGCCTTTTAACCACTCGATTAGGTTTCTTCTCATGCCGTAAGCGAACTTCGGATATCCCTCACTATCCTTCTTTTCTGGGTTTCGAAACCTCTGGCGGAATGCCTCAGCCGAAAGCCGGTACTTCTTCAATAAGGCGGCTTTAACCTTCTCATAATCATCTGCTTCTTGCGCACTGATTCTCGTGATCACTTCAGCGGCTTCATACGGCAGCAGAGAAAGCAACCGCTGTGGCCATGTGCTAGGAGCAAAGTTCAACCTCACACAGTTCTGTTCAAAGAATGCGAGAAATACCCCTATGTCCTCCCCCACTTGATGTGGCTTGAGTATTTTATCCATGCGGTATGATTCTATCTCGCTCACTCGTTCTGGAGCCCCTCCACTCGCTTGAGCCATCCGTTTGCCTTCATTCTCAAGAGCGATTTTACGCAACTCAAATTCTCTTTCTTTTTCCCGTTCCTCTCGTTCTCGTTCCCGTTTCTCTCTTTCGCGTTCCTTTCATTTCCGTTCCTGTTCCTCTCGTTCCCGTTCCTCTCGTTCTCGTTCTTGTTCAGCCCATCTTTTGAAAGCTTGTAACGCGTATCTAATCGCCTCCTCACTGGCGTTTTACAAAATTAGCTTCACAATTTGTGACCTGCCAATTTCTTCCTCAACCTCAATACCTAAGTCATTACATAAGTACAAAAGTTCGTCTTTTAGCAGTGCGTATACCTCCATGATTGCCCTTTGTCTTTGGTCCTGCCTTTCGCACAAATGTAGGAGATCCCTAAAACACACTCAGAACTTAGACTAGGTGATCTTTCTAACTTTAAATCAAACAATCCAGTTTCTACTAAACCCACACAATGAAACCTGGAAAGTTAAAGCAAGGACCAAGCACTCGCCTCAACACAGCACCATGTCGCGAGGTCCATCCCACCGCTGCCACCAGTTGTTGCGGTTGAAGGAGGAAGTTGCTGATGATGGCATCCCACCGCTGCCACCAGTTGTTAGGGGTCGGAAGGAGGAGGAAGTTGCTGAAGGCATCCCACCGCTGCCACCAGTTGTTATGGGTAGGAAAGAGGATCACTGGACGATACGAGAACAAAACATGGTTTATGGCACTAGTTACACATATTTACAGAAAAGAAAGGTTGGTGGTTTCACAAACCACGAGCGTGGTGGTTGAACGTTACATAGTTCAGAGCAACGTCCAGCACTATGCGGCGTCGTTTTAAGCCCTGTCGGGCTCCTTCGCTCTGAGTGGAACACCAATCACACACACACAACAGGTGAGGGGGACGAGCATGCACGGTCCACGTGAACGTCCAATTTTGAGTTGTGAACACTGCACTGCAAGGTGGCGCCAGCAGGGCTCTTCCTCGTCGTGTGTGTGCCGCTAGTGGAGAGTTCCCACGATCCTGGCAGCATACTTCAAAGGGTCCGCTGCACAGCTCACCCAATTAGCGGGGCGATCTGCGGTGGCCGCCGCGGTCTCTTCCAGGAAGACGCCGTCCCTGTTGTCCTCTTTCGTCGTGTCGCCACGACGCCACGACGTCTCATCCTCCGGCCAGCAGGGACAATGCCTGGCGGGCCTAGGCAGTCGGCCGGTCGGCTACTTGACTGAGGATTAAAAGAGCGCCGCTCCGCCGTCAGCTCTGGCGCCGGTCACGCCAGCTTCCCCGTCGCCCGATGAGTCGCCGAGGCCATCAGTCACCGCTTCTGCTCGAAGAGACGACAAAAGGGTCCGTAGTTGAAAGTCAGGAACTCGCCTTCGCTTGTCACATGGTCTGGGTAATTACTCAAATCTTTGACAGCGTCTGGCAGACTGGGTGCCGAAGGGATTGAGAGCCTCTCCAGTGGACTGGCTTACGCACCATGGCGTCTGCCCAGATGAATTTCCAGGCCACATTTAACAACAGAAAAGCCCAAATTAAAAATGGTGCAAGCACAGCACTGTCACAGTTCCACTTCATAATATTGCTGAGAGGTAGGCAGCCCGCATTGCCGCAGTGAACATCTAGCATTTAGTGGTAAAGGTTTGGCATACCCTTGCCCAGGAGGCGAACTACTGGCTGGTTGTGAAACCCTGGCCAGTTCACGTGGCTGGGAGCAACAAAGCGAGTCCTGATCACAGGTCAGGGAGGACAATGTCGCTGCATCATCAAATCTCTTCGGAGGTGATGGGGGCACATGATGTTTCAGCTGAGTACATGCACTGTTCTTGGCTGCGTGGGCTGTATGGTGCTTATGCTCACAGCAGTAATGCCCTAAGTGTGTTGGATGTAAGGCATTATACTACCTGGTAGGTGCCATTGGATTGAGGCGACAGTTTCAGGCCTATTAACGACACATCCACAGAAAATCACCAATACTGAATGTATGAGGATGTTGCGTTCTGTCATACATGGACTTTCTGCGAAGCTGTGCATTTTCACAGTTAGCCATAACTTCAGTGCGATGTGGTTCGACATCCTAATGGCGATCTGTGCCGGGAGTTGCTTACAGGCTGGTATAATTCTGCTAGGAGCTTTGGGGTGTACCTATGCTAGTATTGAGCGTGGTGTAAACTGTCTTGTGACTGGTCCCGCGCGAGCGTGCTGGAGCACGAGCGGCCCGTGCCCGCGGAGAGAGACGATACGCACAACAGCTGCTCGGCTAACGAAAAAGGCCCCCCCACTTTATTCGGGGCAGAATATATACAATCCCAGGGGCGCCACATGCTAGTGGCAGCCGAACTAAGTGACTGAATGGTGGCGACCTCTACATCCTTCCCCTTGAAGACCAGACGGAGGACGCCAGACACTGCACATCACAAGTTCAGGCGGTTCGGAGGCACAACACGGTGGCCACTACGTGTTCGTGTCACACCATCACTGCGGTCACTGTCTGCAGGGGGCAGTCCAAGGGAATCGGGTGGTTGCACTGTAGTAGTTCGCTGGGGCTCCAGAGGGGGCAGTGCTCGCTGTGGCTTTTGCTCCTCAGACGGCGGTGGTTCCACCCTTGGCGTAGGAGGTGCAAAAGGCACTAGGTGACGCCGGTTGCGTTGTAGGACGCCACCCTGCTCCGTTTCCACGACATAACTTCGTGGTCGGCGTGCTGGGCTAAGCACTGTAGCTTTGACCTGATCAGGTCGTACCCAGACACACTGGCCTGTTCGGAGCGATGACAGATCTTGAGCTCTGTGATGCCTGTTAAAGTCAGCGGCCTGTTTCTGCTTGTAGGCTGCATCTTTTCTCCTCACGTCTTTCCTCGACGGCTAGTGAGGACATAACTGGGAGTCATGTTTCGGCACTTTGGTTCGGAGTTGTCGTCCCATCAAGAGCTGGGCCGGGCTGTAGCCATTGACCCTGGGGGAGTCCCGGTAGCTGAGCAAGGCCAGATGAGGGTCTGTTGCTTTGCGAAACAACTCCTTGATGGTCCTGACCATTCTCTCCGCCTCTCCATTCGATTGCGCATAGTGCGGGCTGCTGGTGACGTGGTCAAAGCCGTAAGATGTCGCCAATGCTGCAAACTCGCGTGAAGAGAACGGTGGACCGTTGTCTGATCTGACTTCTTGCGGAATCCCATGCAGGGCAAAGATGCTTTTGAGAACGTCGATGACTGCCTGAGCCGTTGTGCTCCTCAAGGTTACAAGTTCAGGGTACCTGGAGTAGTAGTCCACCACCAAGATGAATGTCTGGCTGCGGAGGTGGAACAGGTCCATACCGACAAGTTCCCAGGGACGTCCAGGTAGGACCGGGGAGACCAGGGGCTCTGCAAGGTTCACCCGAGTGGAAGCACATTGCTCGCAGTTAGTTACCAGAGAGGTAATGTCTGCCGAAATGCCAGGCCACCAAATGGACTCTCGAGCAAGAGCTTTCGTCCTGTTGATGCCTTGGTGTCCTTCGTGCAACAGCGTCAAAACAGCCGGCCGAAGAGAATGCGGGATGAGCATCCTGGCGCCTTTCAGTAGAACACCGTCGCAGACAGAGAGCTCATCTGCTGCTGAGGCATACTTGGAGAGGTGCAGTGGCAGTTTGGACTTCTGTGGCCAACCATTCTGGCAGAAGGAGGTGAGGGCTCTGCATTCGGCATCGGACTCTTGTGCTTGCCGCACGTCCTCTGGGCTTAGTGGCAAGGCTTCTGACATGCCGCTGACCACTTGAGCTACAAACAATTTCACGGTGTCCAAGGGGAGGGACGCCTTTTGGGTGATGCTGACAAGGTATCTGCCGTAGCTAACAGCTTTAATAGCACGTGGAGCATTCGGAAGTGGTATCGCATGGTCTTTAAACTGAGCCTCTGTATGCGAGGCGGCACCATGTCCAGCTCCATCTTGCCGAAAAGAGAAACGAGTGGTAGGTGAACTGTCTAAACATCAAAGGTGATGCCGCGGACGAATTCGTCAAACCGTTGGATAGCCCATGTTGTTGCCAACGCTTCCTTTTCTATCTGGCTGTAACGCTGCTCTGTCTCGGTCATTGATCTCGAAGCAAACGGAACTGGGCGGCGCTCTCCAGAGGGCTTTGTCTGCAGCAAGACTGCGCCCAGTCCGAATGAGCTTGCGTCAGCCGAAACTGTGGTGGCGTATGATGGATGGTACTTGGCCATGCAACGGTCTGATGTCAGGAGTTCCTTGATTTTCTCGAATGCAGCATTTTGTTCCTGCTGCCACACCCAACTCGCAGACTTGTTTAGAAGTGCTCTGATGGGAGCTGTGACCTCTGAGATGCAAGGCGAAAACCAGGCAAGATGGTTCACCATTCCGAGCAGTCGCCGGACACCTGCGATGTCGGTTGGAGCCTCCATGGCTTTGATTGCTTCGACCTTGTCTGGACTTGGCCTGATGCCTTGTGCTGAAACGATGACTCCTAGGAAGGAGACTTCGGAAACACCAAAACGACACTTGTCTTGGTTCAACATGGTGCCTGCTTTTGCAAGGCGAGACAGCACCTGGTTCAGTCTGGCATCGTGCTCCTCGCGGGTGTGCCCAAAGACCAGAATGTCGTCTATCATATTGGCGACTCCTTCTTGGCCCTCCAGGATCCTGGCCATCTGTTTTTGGAAGTACTCCGGCGCGGAGGTGATGCCAAAGGGGAGCCGGCAGAAGCAGTATCGGCCAAATGGGGTGATGAACGTTGTGAGCTCTTGGGAGTCTGCGGATAGTTTAACCTGATGAAAACTGGCTGTTGCATCCAGCTTGGAGAAAACTGTTGCGTCGCCAAGGAGGACAAGGGCTTGCTCTACCGTTGGTAGGATGTGGTGTTCCCGAAGGACAACCTTGTTCAGCTGAGTCAAGTCAACGCACAGCCGGTAGGAACCATCGGCTTTCCGTACTACAACGAGACCAGAGCACCACGGGGTTGGGTTGTCGACCCTGCGGATCACGCCTCCTTCCTCCAGTTTGTCAAGCTCGTGACGGACGACCCCGAGTAGCGGGATGGGAATCCTGCGAGGCACACTTAGGGAGAAGGGTACAGCGCCAGATCTCAGAAAGATAGTGTACTCGTCCTTGAGGGTGCCCAATCCCTGGAAGAGCTCAGCACGCAATGTTGCTTTTGGAGTCTGAAGTTCGTCGAGAAACTTTATAACTTTCAGAGCTTGAAGCGCCGGCAGTCCAAGAAGAGGTACGGTGAGAGACTGGATCACGTACAAGCGCTGAGAGCTCATTTCCTCGTGCCACCGTAGTCTCGCCATGTACGAACCCAGCACGCGCAGCGGCTGACCGCCAGGTCCGGTGAGCAGGCTGTTGACGGGGTCGAGCTTGGCCGGCAATGCAGGGAAGTCGCTCGGAACGGCGGACACCTCGGCTCCGGAATCGACCTTGAACTGCGCTGTGTAGTTGTCAACGGTGATGTCGACGAACTTTGCCGCGGCGAGCGTCCCGACAGCGTGTAGCTGAATGGAGCCGAGCTTCTGTTTTGCCTGCCGCGCGTGGCACACTTCCGCAAAGTGTCCTTTCTTTTTGCAGAAGTTGCAGGCGGAGTTTCGAGCAGGGCGGTTAGAACGTGGATGTGGCGCGCGGCCGCAGAATTCACATGTTGACAGCTGGCAGGAGCGCTCTGCTTTCCGCGGGGGCGAAGGCCGCTTATCGTAGTTGCGGCGGCGAGAGGCGAACTTCTTATCTCGTACGGCGTCGAGGTGTAGCTCGCGGGAGTGCTCTGCGCAGTTTTGAGGCAACGTTTTTTCTTTGTCGGCGTCTTCTGATTGACGGGCCTGCATCCATGCTTCTTTGAGCGTCAACTTCGCGTTCCGGCAAAGCTGGTCCGAAAGGCGCGAGTCGCGGAGGCCGACGACGAATCTATCGCGTACAAGCCTTTGCTCCACCTCAGCTGACGGATAGTTGCACTGCTTCACCATTCTACACAGTTCGGCGTAGTAGGCGTCGACGCTCTCGTCGGGTAACTGAACACGCCGGTGAAAACGCGACGACTCGTACAGTTCATTCGCCGGATGCACGAAGTGGTCGGTGAAGCTGGCGGCAACCGCTTGAAATGAGGCGAGTGATGCGGTGTCGAGCGAGAACGTCTCAAGAAGTGGGCGGGCCTCCGGCCCCATGCAGTACAACAACGAGCGTACCTGCATGTCGCCGGATGCTTGAGTCAGGCCGGAAACGACAGCGTAGTCCTCGTAGCGGCTGAGCCATGCTGGCCAGGTTCCCGGGTTCACAAAGTCGAACGGTGCGGGCGGCTGGAGGTTGAGGCTGAGCTTTTTCGGCGCCACTCCGTCGAGGGCCATCGTCGTGCGGTACGGGCGAGTTCGCGATGAGGGGGCGTTACGCAGCCACTTCTGACACCATGTCTTGTGACTAATCCCGCGCGAGCGTGCCGGAGCACAAGCAGCCCGTGCCCGCGGAGAGAGACGATACACACAACAGCTGCTCAGCTAACGAAAAAGGCCCCCCCACTTTATTCGGGGTAGAATATATACAATCTCAGGGGCGCCACATGCTAGTGGCAGCCGAACTAAATGACTGAAGGGTGGCGACATCTACATTAACAACGATTGGTAGATTTGGTGAGGCTGATTAATTTAAACGGTGCACTGAACAGCACACAAACTCCAACTCGTTTTCCGATTTTCTTGAGCCTGTGTGATATGTGGTGTTCGTATGGAATCACTGCTATTCTTTCACGCTCTGTATCAGTGTTGCTCAGATCCTGTCGCTGCCTCTGCTCTACCGTATTAGTCCACAGGATATTCTCAGCAATGGAAGCAATAAACGCCTCAGGAAAACCCGAAGCCTTAAGCTGGGAAACTTGAGCTTTGAAGCTCGCAGAGATGTTGGGAACGCATTACCTATTTAAGGCATTCTCAAGACAGGTTGGTGCTATGCCTTGCTTAACTAACTTGCTGTGAGCGTAATAAAAAGGAAGTAAAGGTTTTTGTGCACGTGGTTCATAAAACCAACAAATGTGCTGTGTGCTAAAAAACAGTCTTAAATCTAAAAAGCGTAAGTTGTCATTCTCAGGCATTTTATGTGTCAACACAAGAGGCTTTAAACAATCTTCGAACATGCCTATTGTATGAGCCGCAATCGAGTGGAACATAAGAGGGTTTTAATTCAGAAGAACCAAGAAGTCATCCACGTATCTGAATACTTTGACGACATGCATGCCCTCTAACTTCTGCAGTTTATTGCCCAATTTCGCCAATAGTAGATCACTGAGTGGAGGTGCTATTCATGAGCCGACTGAAAAACTCATCATGACTGATTTTCTGGGGGTGCCTTACTGAGCACGGGTAACAATGAGCCATTGCTTGGCTCAATCAGTCCGTTACCTTCAGCTCTCCAAGCTTCAGAGTAGTGTAACTCTGCCCCATGGGGGTTCATGAAGCGGGTAAACAGAAAGTCCATTCGATTCGACTGCACCATTGTGAACCAGTTCAGGGTGGTGCCCGAGAAGTTCACGATTGGTGTGTGGCTAGTTCAGGAGAGCAGCAGCGGTGCCGACCCAACCGGATAGCAGCGCCACGCAGAATTGAATGCCGAAGTGCAGTTGTTGTGCCAAGTCTTCTTCAGTGTTCCAAACAAGCGCGCGAGTGCGCCGAGTGTGCATGATGTGCGTCCCTGTGTGCCGTTTTCGTGCGTGAATTAACATTCTCCCACCTGTCACTTTTCTGTACGAAAATTTACTGTGGCTTGCTTTCAACTGTCGTTCAAGTCGTTGTGGAGCTGATCGATTCTGACAGCGACGAAGAGTATGACGACTTAGTTGCTGCAATAGCGATGAAATCAGCGAGATTGGACTGAAATAGCATGCCAAGGAATTGTGAGGACGTTATTGACCGGTATTTTGGTTTCGATATTATACGGATGTTTCAGCTGTCACGTGAAGCGTCCAAAGATCTCACTGCCTGCTACCAGACGTTTTCGCTCTCCTCAGATTCTCGTGGTGGTCACCCATGGATTATTGAAGACAAGACTTGCCTGGTTGTCCTGAGCTACCTCGGTAGCCAGTCGAGTACGTACTCCCTTGCCGACAGATTTGATATATGTGAGCCGTCTGTGCACACGTGCCTGAAGCGCTGTTACAATCGCCGGACCCCCCATCGCTGCGGGACGCCGGAACCGAACAAAGCAGGCAGCCTTGTGCACTTTGCAGCAAGAAGAAAGGCGCCAAGGCGCGCTCTGCAGTTTCGCGCGAGTGGTCGAAGACGTCTCAGAAGCACACCATTGTCACT
Source organism: Rhipicephalus microplus (assembly GCF_043290135.1). NCBI lineage: Eukaryota > Metazoa > Arthropoda > Arachnida > Ixodida > Ixodidae > Rhipicephalus > Rhipicephalus microplus. The sequence continues at coordinate 166,916,457 of NC_134703.1, forward strand.
GGTGAGGAGCTAAAATGCAACTCTTCGAACCTCCGTTCCCCAATTAAGGCCACGACGCCGAGCGCCCAAATACGTGGAAGTGGGGCCTCAGACTGCGGCTATGTGTCACTGGCTGACAGGATGCCTGCGCACGGATCCGCACCAGCTGCCCAGACCTATGCTCTGGGGTGAGGGGCGAACCGGGCCTGCGGCCGCCAGTTGACACCGCGGGTGGTCATCGAGCTCCCAGAAGACGCACTCATCGCATCCAGCATGCTGGAGGCATGTTTTCCGCGAAGACACGATTTCGCGAGAATATTTCAAGTGTGTGTGTGTGTGTGTGTGTGTGTGTGTGTGTGTGTGCATGCGAGCGTGCGTGTGCGCACGCGCGCGCTCGCGCGCGTTGGGGGTGGGGTCAACAGAGGGACAAGTGGGACTCGCCAGCTGATTGGTAAAAGACGTCGTCCCCGGTTTCTCTAGACCTGGACTCTGGGGATTTTGAGGGGGATAAAACGCGAGCCGATGCCTGAGAGGAAAGATCTAGAACCAACTTTCATTCTGTACAAATATAATTAAACCTCTTGTCTTCCTCTTTGGAACTTGAGTCCGGTTCTCTCCAACATCAGCTCTTTTGAAAGACGAGGTCTTCGATCACCTGCCTGGCAGGGGCGGCGCCAGGATGTTTTTACTGGGGGGGGGGGGCAACCACGAAAAGTGAGTTCCTCCGGGGGGGGGGGGGGGGGGGCAAGCAAGTGGGGAGCCTATGCGTTGTATTTTCACTGTCTTACTCTCTTCCCCGTTTCTTCTTTTATAAACGCCCAACTTCTTCGATGGAAGTCTACGATATGTCCTGTTACATGTCACCTACGCTTCGTTCAGTAGCTCAACACGCCAATAAACATGCGTATTGTTCTGCTTAGGTGAGTTCAACGTAATATATTATCTGAAAGATTTTCTCTTGATCTAAATCAACTCTTACACTCTTACAAAAGAAATCACCTAGGCGCTAGCTTTATACGGGTTAGAATGGGATTAGCTGGGCGAAAAACAGCTGATCTATAGCTTCCTTGATAATATGACCAGAAGGATAGCAACTTGAGAAGTTGGGCGCAGCTGTGATGTAGTCGGAGGTAGCCAGCCAAGCCTCTGGGAGAAGTCGAGCCGAAGCAACGCCTCCTAGAACTTGTCAAGCCTGCGTGTCACGATGTCAGCTACGTCATCAGCGTCGACCGATTTGACGCCGCTATGCTGCTTTGCTGTGTTTGCTGTCTAGTACACTGTAGCTGTATCTACAGCTATGCGCAGTTCACTGCAATCTCGCCAAGGATAGCTATCTATTAGCTCACCTGCAACTGCTTTATTTGCTGCACGCAAGTGCTGCTTAGTCACGAAATACCACAATCTTTCACCACAATCTTCCGAAAACACAAGAGGACACCAAGTAGTCGGTGGCTGAAACCGTTTGGCTGGGCTAAAGGCCCAGGTTCTAAACACACCAGTGTAAGTAAGATATTCGAGCAACGCAGTAGGATACAACTTAATATTTAGCATGTTTACACAGCAGTTGTATTGCTAGTAAAATGAAAATTGATACAGTTTGTCAAACAACCGATATACAAAATGCAGTACCAAATAAAAGAAATTAAGCTTGGTAACCAGCAGCAACAAAAAATATGTGTTAACTAGATCACAAGATAGCTTCGAAAGAGTCATTTCAGAGCATCAGAGATAACTAACACCACTAAGTAATGTTCATATCAATTCCAAGTTTCGTAATGATGCGCCAGATTACAAAATGTTAAAACGCTGTTCTTGCGCCTGCTGGTGTTGCTAAACGTTGGAAATGGGAAAATAAAAAAGAAGCAATGTAGCAAAAGAATAAACAAATGAAGGGCATAGATTTGTAAAACTGGATCACGCATAGGCAGGTAAGTCATTTCACATCTGACTAAACAGTACACCAGTTTTCACAAACGTGTTAGCTCTCCTACTAGGCACTGTTCACCACACAAGCGGGGCACCGACGTGGCCTCAGACAAGCGGGGCACCTTTTGCAGTTTGTTTGAAAGCGAGGAAAAACGGCCGGAATTATTCGATGGCGAAGCGGGTTTCCGTGCCCGAACATTTTTCCTATGAAAGCGCCGCAAAGGTACTGTAGAGTTTCATTTACCAGCATACTAGTGCAGACGTATATGCCGATTATTGTGTGCAGCATCGAACATGTCAACAACACGCTGAAGGTCTATCTTATTGGCTAGAGACCGTTCTACCGCAAGCACAGCTAGGTCGCTCAGACGGTTGTTAGTCATTTTGCTGCGAAGATAAGTCTTCAGTCTTCGAAGGCACGAAAATGTGCGCTCGCAAGAAGATGATGATACCGGTATCGTCACGGTGATAACACTTAGCTTGTGCAGTTCGTGAAAGGCTAACTTATACTCTTCCAAGACGGTGACCAATTGCAGCAATGTTTCTATCTTGCACTTCCTTTCGGCTTCAATGCGCTGAAGAAGTTTAATTACCAACTTGCATTCAACTTCAACGCTGTTGATGTCGCATGCATAGTGCTCAGCGAAAGGCTTGAGCAAGGAGACGTCCATAAAATTCTCACTTTGAGGGTGGAGGGCGCTAACTCCGCAGAGTTCATCATTATTTTCCGCAAATCGCCTAGTCAGTTCCACAATGAGGTGGTCCAAAACGGGCAGAAAAACTTTGACTCTGAAAGTTTCTTTTGAATCTGGAGACTCTTCTTCAACGGGCCGTCCTTCACTTAATACAAACTGCTCTAAATGGAGCGGAAGGCGCTTCGTTCTCTGCTTTTTCCTTTGGGGGACCCCGTTTTCCTCAGGAATAGTGCAGGTTTGCTCCCACACAGTGTCAAACGCGCTCTGCGAATTTCTGATTTCAGATAACTCGTCAATGACAGTGTGCGCCATGAGGCATGCCTGACATGAGGCATGCAGTCTTTACTTTGTAATATGTCCGAAAAAACCTTAAGGCGGCTGAGTAGCTTGGTGAATAGCCTTAAATGGAAAAGAAAAGAGAAGTTCATTTGCTCCAGCAGACCCCCGCTTCCGTTGCCCGCCTGCTGTTTGTAGCGATGACTTCGCTGAGGCATACAAGAATGGCAGGAAAGCTTTTCATGGCAGCTGTGCAAGCCATTATCTGGCAGGCCCATCGTGTATCGCTGAGACGCTGCAGCTCTGTCACAGGCAAAGACAACCTTTTTTGAACATCTACATACAGGGAGTGAACTGCAGATCCACTTAGGAATACATAAAGGCTTTCCAAAAGAGAGAAAAAATCTCTCACCGGTTTTATCGCCTTGCAGACATCCACGATGACAAGATTGAGATGGTGGTTCATGCAGTGTACGTACACTGCCTGCGGCACTTCCTGCCATAATAGTGCCTGGACGCCTCGTGACGTACCGCTCATGACACTTGCACCATCGTATGTTTGAGCAATGCACAGTTGAGAATCAATGCCGCAGCGATTCAGCGTTTTCTTGACGTAGCTCAGGAGCGACTTAGCATTCAATTGCTCAGCGTTGCGGAATCCAAGGAACCTCTCAAAGACAGCCCCATTGAGGTAGTACCTTACTACCACTGACAACTGTTCCGTCTTACTTAGATCCTTGGTTTCATTGACGATAAGTGCAAAGCACTGGGAGCTTTTCATCTCTTCCTTTATACTTGTTAATGTGATGTGGCTGAGAATTTCGAGGATCTGGTCTTGTATCGAGTGATGAACGTACTTCGCATTCGCTGCTCCACCATTCAGTTTCTTTCCTATAATGGCATCATATTTAGCAAACAAGTTCAAGAGCTCAACGAAGTTTCCTTTGTTTTCACTTCTGGCACTTTCATCGTGGGCCCTCTGAGAGATTCCCTGAACGGCAGTAAATCGCAATATATCGGCAACTCTTGCTATATAGAGGTGATTTTCCTGCGCCTCCCTGGAGTACGCGTCGCTGAGATGTGTTGCAACCGACCTGCTTTGTCCTCCCGCCTTCATCTGCGTGAAGGAAACCCACGATGCCTGGCAAGTCTTATGCACGAGTGAGTTTTCGTGCTTCCTGAAGCCACCGTCTCTTTCTAGGGCATTTTTCCAATGACTGTATCCACCATTGACAAATGCAGATTTCTCATTGTCACCAGTTGAAAACATTCTGCAAGGGTAACAGAAAGCTGCGTCAGCCTGCGCGCTGTACTCCAACCAAGGAAATAGGCGGTACCAGTTTGAGTTGAAGCTTCTGCTCAATTTGCCGTACTTAGATGGAAATGGGTTCAGTATTGGCTGTGTGGGTTGCTCTGTCTTGAATTTCGAAATGTCCAACTGGCCTGCGTGGTCGACATCCACATCAGAGGCGGTGAATTCTGTCGCAGAATCAGGTTGATGTCTTGCTGCACACGATGCGGAAAGGTCATCACATTCGCGGTCCATGTGCCCTGACGAGGACGGGCAAGCATCGTCAGACGCGATGCTACGCACAGTCTCTTCAAGCGGAATTGAAACAAAGCACTGAGCATTTTCTTGTTCCTGAAGCGTCTCCGAATCTTCTGCTGTGGAAGCAAAAAGCTCGGGGGAGACGGCTTTTTGCTTGGCCCGCTTGCTCGAAGGCGAAAAAAAGTTGGCAATAGACCTTTTCTGTGACATACTGAGACAACCCAATGTAGACTGAACGTTGGAGGGATGGCAGGGGAGACCCATGCCGTAGAGGGCGCTGCGGGGTCGGCCGCTGCCGTTGAATGGGGGGCAAAACTCGTTAAAGAATGTTGACCTCTCCAATGTTCCCTTTGACCTGTCTTTAAAAAACCTGTTCCTTTGCTCCCACACTACACGCGTTCTGCACGTGTTTTTGAGAGTTTCGCCTCGTGCGCGGTTAGGATGTACACGCTTTGCGCATTTAAGATCGCCGCAATTTAAGATTTTTTTCGTGGCAGCAATTTGGTGAAAGGTCAGCGATCTGCTCAGCCATGTAGCAGATGCGGAGCAAGTGGTAGCAGACAACGCCATAATCAAACTCTATAAAAACATGTGCGATGGCAAAATGCCTCATTAAAAAAAAAAAAAACTAGCGATTGCGACCATCTGGTGTGCACAGAAATATGTCATACGAGAACTGCACGGAGATAGCTATGTATGGAAATTTATTTATCAAACATTGTGCGTAGTCCGTTGCTTGAATCATTATTACATTTAATGAAAGGTATCCAAAGAGCAATGCGCTTGTTGTACTCGTTGTTTGGCTAGTTGGTACATGTCTCAATTAAATAGTCAATTTCGTGCCAAAATCACGACCATACTGCAAATGAAGAAAACACATAGACAGGGCGGGCGCGCTTGTTGCATAGACAAATGTCCTTGTTACTAACCGCGTTCCAATCTTACCCTTAAAACGTGGCGGTATGAAGGGGTCACGTTTATGATAAATACCCTTTTATTTTAGCTTTACTTGATAATTGCACGTGCGCGGAACAAATTTTCGCTGAGCGTAAATTTTGCAATCAACAGTCTAAAGAGAATGCTTTAAAATGCATAGTCAGTTATGCGCTTCGCTGCTTATCATACCTCTGCGCCGTTTCTGCAAGAGATGCCCGTTTCCTGTAAGCCGCTGGAACTATCGTCAGTACATAAGAAGTGTGCTCGCTTGAGTCACTTTGCAGTTTTCCACAAAATGGCTGCTACAAATCATTGTCGAAGCTTTTGGCAACCACATTCTTCCATCGGCGCTGCTTAGATATAAAAAAATATATAATCACACATCACAAATACCACATGTGTACACAACTTCAACTACTACAATATCGAATTACAGTACCAGCATAAACATGTCTTCCCAATTTTTTGACAGTGCTGAAAAGACGGAAGTTGAAAGTAATATGGCAATTTGCGCTTTTAAGATGCAGATATGTATCTCCATGTAACTCGAAAGCTTAGAGGAGTGGTGACGCAAGAATAAACTCCTGTCAGGTTAAATGCATCGTGCACGTGCTCATTTTTATAAAAAAATTTACTTGTCTCGGCGCACTATTGCGATCCATGCTTGTCGCCTGCTTTTTCTGTTTGGGAATGTTGAAGTCGATCCCTTCGTGTTTACAAGGCCATTGTCACAGTTGACGACACAGCTATGATTCCCTCCTCTTTGTCGCGTTGACATGGCGGAACGAGGGCTGTTTCACGTGCAGCGCGCACTTCACAAGTATACGCGGGAACCAAAGGGAGCGGATGCTGTACGCTTTTTCCGGCAGGGAAGCGTTGACGTCGGCGGACAAACTTCTCGGGTCTTCTCTCTCACGACGAGGGGCAGGGGGGGCGCTGTCAGGTCTGCACATTGATATAATAGAGGCTGCGACTGGGGGGGAGTGCCAAGTCAGCCCCATGCATTGACATAAGAGGGAGGGGTGGCACTGCGACAAACCTTCGCCCCTTCTGAAGGGGAACCCTGCGTACGCCTATGCGTGACACGAACACTGCTTGGAAGCGAGCACAGTGTAAGAAAATAAGAAAAAAGTGTGTGTCTTACACCGCGAGAGCTAGCAAACGAATGGAATACCACGGCAGTTTGTCCACTTTTTTTTTTTTTTTTACGTGCCGCTTTGGCATCGCCTAAAGACGACACGCATATCCGCGTGTTGTGTGTTCTAGATTTAGTGCTAGGGACCCCCAGCCGCCAGCGTACGCACGCTCTGGTGTTCCATTGTACTCCCAACTGCACCTGCAGAATATGCAAAGAAACGTACGTGGGCGGCTGCGATCTCCCTATGTCCAAGGTTAAACTTCACATGACAAGGTATCGAAACCGGCTCCGTATATGAACGTCTACGGTTTTGAGCCCACGCTGCTTGCTGCTCCTGTGTTCTAGCCTGCTTATGGCGACACGTGCACAGGCACGCAGGCAGAAATTTGTTTAAGGTGAGGGGGGGGAGTTACTACCTGGATTCGAAGTTGGGGCCGGCCAGGCAGACGTGGTCGAGCGTCGTTTTGTTTTGTGCCCTGTATGCGATGGCATTTTTGGAGGGAGGGGGGTCACAGGCCTAATGTGCCACCCCCTGGCTACGCCACTGCACGTGCACCCTGTCTAAGGTTCCCCAGCGCTCGTTACCCCAGCAGGGCGAAGCTTATTCTCTGCGGTAGTGGTGTGTGAGGGGAAGGCGCGCCTCGAAAAGAGGATCTCGCACGAGCTTGTTGCTTCACACAAGCAGAGCAAACTACAAACTGTGGACTTTCTTGTTTCAATCTACTATCAGTCAGAGTCATTTCTTTTCTTATCGTGCCTGTTCGCACTGTATTTCAAGTGCCTGTTTATCACAGGCGAGAGGGTAATAGCCTGTGATCAGAAATTTCCAATAATTTGATACTTTATTTTGATACCGCATCCCTTGGGTAAGCTTTCCGGGCAGCATATATTGAAAACCTAGTAGGAGCAGAGCTAGCAACTGGCGGCGAGAGCTGATTGGCTACTTGAGCCGACGGACGCTGTGATGTCACGCCATAGCAACGGCGCCGGCGCCGCTTCGGATCTTGGCCGTTTTGGCCGCTGCTTCGTACGCGGTTTTGGCTTTTGCGCTGTGCGCGTTTGGCCGCCCGAACCGCTCTCTCTTTCACGGCGCTTCTCATTTTGCGCTGGGCCGCCGATGACTACTGGAGAACCTTGCCAAACCATGAGCGCTACGCGCGCCGTTATTTAGTGAATAAAGTTGCCTTAATTATGAATGCATTCCTACACTTCTCCAGGGCATTGCAAAAAACAATAAAATGCTGCGCCGTTCATGGAGTTATTTGAACTCTATTAAGAAACTTCATGTAATCGCCAAAATTACGCATCGCAATACACTGGCTGTACTTAAAGCTCATAGCGCGTTGAAGCTACCTCCTATCGCGTCCGATGCGCGTTGTTTAGTGAATAGAGTTGCCTTAATCAGGAATGTATTCCTAGCTTTTCCCAGAGCATTACGCAATTTTGCGCCGAAAAATTGCTGCGCCGTTCACAAACTTTTGTGAATTGTATTAAAAAAACCCTATCAGCAACATTCGGTACCGAAATAACGGGCTGTAATTAAAGCCATGGAATACATCGTAAAAGCGCTACCACACAACACAAGGGAAGAAGAGACGAGCACAGGCGCAAACTAACAACTGATTTATTGAACGCAGATCAACAAGTATATATACCTGCAAGCTGCGCAGGCGCATCGTCACAGCGATCCTTAGAACAGGAAACAGAAAAAACGTTCAAACAAGGCGCGTCAGAAATTGAATTTCGGCTTTGTACAGCGCAATGGAAGTGTCGCTGAGACAATCCTCACCTGCTTTTATAATGAAAAACGCTTCTAAGGTTTCACGGGCCGTTTTTTTGCCTACTTCTGCCAAGGATTTTTGCGCAGCGGAACCGTGGTTCACAATTCGAGCACGCCGCGCAGTGGTCAACAAGATGACTTCTCTCGTTATTGTTAAGATTTCTTTCGTGTTCCCTGAGTCGGCCATTGAGGCAGCGCCCTGTCTGGCCGATGTAGCTCATAGTGCATTGAAGGTGCCTCCCATCGCGCGGAGAGCTGCTTTGTTAAGTACGCGCAGTATCTGGAGCCAGCATGTGCCTTTATTATATCACCTAGTTTGGTCCACATGCTCTAAAGCGCCCGTTAAGTTATTTTATCGAACAGCAAATAATAATAAAATAATGCGTATTAATTAAAGCTTACAATGCATTGCAGGCGTTTCCCATCGCGCACAGTTTTGCAATAATGCGCATGGCGCAGTCTCCGGAGCCAGCACGTGCCTTTATGTCACCTATATCAACTTTAATCGGAACTGCGCAGAGCCTACATACACGCACTTTGGCCGATTTGCGACCCAATCATGCCACGTGTAACTCGTGAAATAAAGGAAACTGGTATACAGCGTTGTACATAAGCTGTGACCCTTCAAACACCACATTTCTATCTTACAAATAAATATCCGCGAACTTCAGCAAGAGGAGATGAACAGTTGGAAGTATTGTTTCTCTAAAATGTAGTTGATAGGTTTGTTCGTTTTCTTGTTTTGCATGACAATTTTGTTTCAGAGGTTAACTTTTTTTGCTCCGAACGGCCACGTGCGCTTTTCCTTCCCACTGTCCACGGCCAGCATTTTTTAAGTCTTTTGCGGGTTGTGGGGTCCTTGAGGCTGGCAGAACGAATCTTTCTCCCCTTCACACCAAACCACATTTCTGCGTGCTTTTGTGCAGCGGCCTACGCGGTTTAAGCTTAAACAAGGCCGTGCCGCTGGTGCGCTCTGGGTTCCACTGCCTACTGTAGTCTGGAAAGCGATCGCTGAAACGAGCGAGCAAGCAGCCTCCATATCGAATTGCCACATCGAATTGCGTATAGCTTGATTCGATATGGTCGTGTAGCCTAGCTTCTCGACGGAAAAGCCCGCGCGGCCAAGGTCCGGAGCGGCACCGTCACCGTTGCTATGGTGTGACGTCAGAGCGTCCCTCGGCGCAAGTAGCCAATGAGCTCTCGCCGTCGGTTGCTAGCTCTGCTCCTACTAGGTTTTCAATATATGCTTCCGGGAACTTGGGTGGGCATAGGGGGGGGGGGGGGGGGGGGGCAGGCGAGAATTTTGGAGGGGCTCCAGCCCACCCTTGCCCCCCCCCCCCCCCCTGGCGCCGCCCCTGCTGCCTGGACGCGAGGAAACCAGGGCAGTCGGCGGAGTCTCTGTAACCTTCAACAACTGGTGATCAGCAGAGGGATGGACCTGGTGACATGGCACTGCAACTGCGAGTGAGCGTTTGGGTTTTGCTCTAAGATTTGCCAGTGTTATGCCAGCGAGTCCTCGTCAAACGACCGTGCCTCTGAAAAAGGCAATCTGGGTCAAGGCCAGCCCGCCGTCTGCCCGACGCGAACATCTCAACGGCGTGAACACGCGCGGCGCCTCTCTCGCCCACGTGCATTGAGTCATCGGCGCACGTGACAGCGAGCCGGCGTTCTCGTGCCTGGTGGTCTGACGCATGGCGCGGCGACCCCCCATTGGCGGAATCTGCTCGGACGACCCGCGGCGCTTCTGATTGGACACTTTGGTTGGACCCGGTGCAAATAAAAGAAGCCCTGCGGCGCGTCGCGATCGGCAGTCCTAGAGAGAGGAGTCCCCGTGTCGGAGGGCCGACATGTGTTTGAGTCAGCGGTCTTAGGCGAAAGGCTGAACTATGTGTTAGAGAGAAGAGCTCGGCTCTTCGAGTCTCTGTCGGCCCCAGTGCCGAAATTGTAACGCCTCTGTATATATGCTGTACATAAACCTTGTTTAACTCACCGTCGTCTCGTCCGCTCGTCTTATCAGCTCTGCGCAGAAGCAGTCGCGAGCTGATAAACATACGCTACCAAACGGCTGGTGACCTTCCCGGCGGAGTTGAAAGCAGTGGCGCCTCCGGGGCCGTGTTGGCGTCGCCGTCTTTCGCAACAGTGGTGGCTTCGGCGGGATCGGTCCGCCGTTTCGCAACAGTGGAGGTCAGCGGCGGGATCGGTCCGCCGTTTCGCAACAGTGGAGGTCAGCGGCGGGATCGGTCCGCCGTTTCTCAACAGTGGTTGGCAGCTGCGGGATCGGCCGGCGTCAGCGACATCGATGCGGTGAGTGCCTGATGTTTTCCCCTCAGTTCACCAGACTACTCTAGCTCAGGTTGTAGTAGTTTAGAGAAGGGCTGTGTGAAGCATTAGAGTGAGCTTTGATCGTTTCAAGCAAAGTCGAAGTGCTTTGAAACCAAAGTTAATGCGGAGGGGGTAAACACGGGAGAGTGAAAAATTGCTTGCGCGTCTTGCTAGTTGACTTATAGTGGGTACGGCAAGTAGATTCTTAACAGGGGCAAACAGCAAGAGGCTAGTGTGAACGATGGAGAACCTTAAAGTGAAGGAACTCATCGAAATTTGTGAGGAACTCGGCATTACTTTGGGCCGTGCGAAACGAAAGCAAGCGATCCTTGAGATCATGAAGGATGAGGGAGTGTCGGCTGAGGAAGTCGATGAGGCCTGGGTGGATATTAAAGCACGCCGTGAGGAGGCTGAAAGGCGAGAAGTAGAAGCTCGCGAACGTGAGGAGGCTGAAAGGCGAGAAGCTCGTGAAGAGGCTGAAAGGCGCGAAGCTCGCGAACGTGAAGAAAGGCGCGAAGCTCGCGAACGTGAAGAAAGGCGCGAAGCTCGCGAACGTGAAGAAAGGCGAGAAGCTCGCGAGCGCGAGGAGGCCGAGAGACAAGAGCGCCTAGAGATGAAACGACTAGAATTGGCAATCCTACAGTGTTCGCAGGCGCCTAGCGTAGCTTCTCCGACGATTCAGGTCAGCGGTTTTAGAATTCGTGACCAACTGCCACCGTTCGTAGTAGGCGAGGACATGGCGAAGTATCTCGTCAAGTTTGAACACGTCTGTGAGCGAAACGCTTTGGAGCGGTCTCTTTGGGCGCAGAACCTGTTAGCTCTTCTTCCCGGCGAAGTGTCCGACGCATTAACTTGCTTGTCGAGGGAAGCGTTTGAGAGCTATGACGAGGTTAAGGACGTGCTCTTGAGACGTTATAAGTTGTCACCCGAGGCTTTCAGGCAAAGGTTCCGGTATGCTGAAAAGGGGAATGAGTCACACGTTGACTTCGCGTTTCGTCTTAAAGCCGATTTAATTGAATGGCTCAAGGGCGAAGGTGTTTATGACGACCGCGATAAAGTGGTGGAATGCGTTGCATTGGAGCAATTCTACCGCTGCATCGAGGAGGATGTCAAACTTTGGCTGCAGGACAGACTTGGGGACGTACAGTTAAACAAGGCAGCGGAGTTAGCTGAGGAGTATTATACTCGCCGAAAGTTGCATAGCAGGGCAGCGCGCGTTGAAAAGGATGAAAGGAAAGAGGGCTTTTCAAGGAAACCTGATCAACGGAAACCCGCTCCGCACCGTAATTTCAAGAAGGACCCGTCTCTTACGAAGGACAGTGTAGGGGAAGGGCAAACAGAAGCGGAGAAATCGAGTGAGGTTTCTACCACACAGGCATTAGAACCGGAAAACAAACGGAAGCCGCTAATCTGCTACAACTGTAAAAAGGAAGGGCACATCGCGAGAAACTGTCAGGAAAAGTTTGCCTTCGCAACAATCCGAGAATCAGAAAAAAACATGCGGTTGTTGGAGCCGTATCTCCAAGAAATTAGGGTCAATGAGAAAACGTGCCGAGCACTTAGAGACTCAGCGGCAACCATGGACGTTGTCCATCCTTCATTGGTGTCTCCGGATGACTTCACAGGAGAGTGCGCGTGGATCAGGCAAGTCGCCGAGGAGCAGAGTGTTCGCTTACCAATCGCCACCGTTGTCAATGAAGGCCCGTTCGGTAAGCTTTGCACCGAAGCGGCTGTGTCTGCCGCGCTGAATGGTCGTTTTTCTTATCTTTTCTCCAACAATTCGGAGCAGCTTCTCAAAGAGCAGGGCAAATCGTTCTTCCCCAACTTAGCGTGCATGGCTCCCACGCGATCGCAAGCGCGAAAGCTTTCGCGGAAGCTTGACTTGGTTCCATGCGGTGAACTCTCAAGTGACCTTGTCGGCGGGTCGACGGAACCCCAGAAAGGAAATTTTCCGCATGAGTCATGTGAGCAGTCACGCGAGCGGCCCGTCGCGGGAGCGGCCGGCGCGGTATGCGCTGGGGGAGACGACGTGGCGCCATTGAGTCAGAGCGAGAGGGTTGCAACGCTCTCGCCTGTAGCGGAAAGTTGGAGCGAGCTGCCGAGAGTTGATCGAGAGACGCTCATTCGAGGGCAGCGTGAGGATCTCTCGATTGAAGCGCTAGTGGAAAGCCAAATTGAAGCGCGAGTGGAAAGCCAGAAAAACGCGGCAAAAGTGCTGTCGAAGGAGCACTACGAGAAATCGGGGAAGAAGCGCGCTTTTGAAGTTGATAATCAGGTAATGCGGCTGCAGCCACCCAAAAGGAACAAGCTTGAGGTTGATTGGGAAGGGCCCGCCAAAGTATTATCGAAGCCTTGCGATACAAATTATGAGGTGCAAGTAGGAAGGCGGCAGAACAAAATTTACAACTTGATGAAACCCAATGTTCAACATCAAGCGGTCGTAAATCTGGTGCTGAATGCTTCAAAGGAAGAGGAAGCAGAAATTTTGAGTTCTAGTGAGGTAATTGAAGGGGGATCGAAAGTAATCCGGGAGCAGATAGACCTAGAGCCTAGCTTAAGTGAAGGAGGACCTGAGAAAGAGGACCTGAGAAAGATTGGTTCCGAGTTTGAAGACGTGTTTTCGGACCACCCCGGAAACACGAGGTTGATCGAACACGATATCGAGCTTAGCGGTGAGGAGTCAATCAGTAGCAAGCCGTATCGTTGTTCTCCTGTGGAACGTCGCAAGTGTGAGCCGCTCTCGGTGCCGCATAGGTATCGTCGCCTAAAAGTGGCCGGTTACTGAGGTGGAGCATGTTGCTCCACAGCGCAACTTTGACGTTCGCTACAAAAAAAAGGAAGGCTAAACGTTAATGCAGGTGCATTGAGCAGTGTGTTTAGTTAGTACCTTCTCAACCTTTCGGTTTATGGCTGGCGATTCGGGGCAAAATTTTGACCTCATCATGACCTGGGCTGAGCGCTCTCGTTCAGAGTGATCTCAAGGGGCCAACTTTGTGGTATTCTAATTCGTTACATTGTTGTACGTGGGAAAAAAGAATTGAGTTGTCATTTTAAGAGTCTTGTGTCCCACATGTGCCTCTTGATGTAGAGGGGACAAAATTCCGATAACCACGTAGATAGGTATATGTTGTACTATACTTGTCTGGTGTTCTGTCGGGTGACCGAGGGCACTTGCTTGTGTCGTGTGTTGTCTGTTGTCGAACCGTTCTTAGCAAGTTGCAGAACCATCGACAAGTGCTGAACCCGAAGATGGTCAGAAGAGACGAGTGAAGCTGGTCAGCAAGTTGTGGCGACAAGCCAGTGGAGCTGGGATCCGTCGTCATAAATGGGATGTGTTCCCAGACCAGTCTGGAGCTGTATTCTCCCCATGGCCCTGGAGGCGAACCTGGAGGGACCAGGCGAACGAGCGCACCTGACATCCGAGCCCCGTGGAAGCAGCTCGTCTTTCCGGTGCATTGTCTGGCGGCGGGGGTGCTGTTATGCCAGCGAGTCCTCGTCAAACGACCGTGCCTCTGAAAAAGGCAATCTGGGTCAAGGCCAGCCCGCCGTCTGCCCGACGCGAACATCTCAACGGCGTGAACACGCGCGGCGCCTCTCTCGCCCACGTGCATTGAGTCATCGGCGCACGTGACAGCGAGCCGGCGTTCTCGTGCCTGGTGGTCTGACGCATGGCGCGGCGACCCCCCATTGGCGGAATCTGCTCGGACGACCCGCGGCGCTTCTGATTGGACACTTTGGTTGGACCCGGTGCAAATAAAAGAAGCCCTGCGGCGCGTCGCGATCGGCAGTCCTAGAGAGAGGAGTCCCCGTGTCGGAGGGCCGACATGTGTTTGAGTCAGCGGTCTTAGGCGAAAGGCTGAACTATGTGTTAGAGAGAAGAGCTCGGCTCTTCGAGTCTCTGTCGGCCCCAGTGCCGAAATTGTAACGCCTCTGTATATATGCTGTACATAAACCTTGTTTAACTCACCGTCGTCTCGTCCGCTCGTCTTATCAGCTCTGCGCAGAAGCAGTCGCGAGCTGATAAACATACGCTACCAAACGGCTGGTGACCTTCCCGGCGGAGTTGAAAGCAGTGGCGCCTCCGGGGCCGTGTTGGCGTCGCCGTCTTTCGCAACAGTGGTGGCTTCGGCGGGATCGGTCCGCCGTTTCGCAACAGTGGAGGTCAGCGGCGGGATCGGTCCGCCGTTTCGCAACAGTGGAGGTCAGCGGCGGGATCGGTCCGCCGTTTCTCAACACCAGGCTTTAACTCTGGGTCAAAAGTTTGAATTCCTGGGAAACTAAAAGGGTTCGGATGCAAATTGCGCTTGTGTGAGCATCGTTAAACGAACGTTTAAAGCAGTGACCATGGACCTGAGGAGGTTTTGAAAGAGAGAATTGTTGCTGTTGTGTGAAGAGCTGACACTTGAATCGGATGAGGCGATAAAAAAGTGCGATCTATTAAGGGAAATAGATAAAAGCGCTAGCAGTGCCGAGAGCATTGAAATCGCTTTGCAGCTTGTTCAGAAAACTCTAAAGGAGGAAGAAATGAGCAAAGCGTAGGAAAAAGAGAGACAGGAAAGAGAAGTAAAGAAGTTGGAACTTGAAATTGAAGGGCAGCGTTTTGCAGTACAAGGAGCTGTAAGCGGCACTCTGGATAGAGCAAGCGAAGGGGAATCCCATCGCATGGACAAGTGGATCCAGCCATTTAAAATGGGAAAAGGCATAGGATTGTTTGTAGTACATTTTGAGAGAACTTGTGAAACGTTACACTGCGCTTCGGATACGTGGGCTCAGAGGCTTTTGACGTTGCTACCCTGCAAAGCTGTCAATGTTGTGGCGAGACTCAGCGTAAAGGATGCGGTTGACTACGAGAAAGTTAAGTCGACTCTCCTTAAAAAGTACCGACTTTCTACGGAAGGGTTTCGTGAGAGGTTTAGGAACTCGGCAAAAAAAGGCGATGAGGACTATGCAGAGTTTGCATATGGGCTGAAAACTAACCTCATAGAGTGGTTGAAGAGCGCGGAAGTTTACGAGAGTCGTGACAGGATTGTTGAATGCATGTGTCTTGAACAATTTTTGCAGCGCATTCCTCAATCCATGAGACTATGGATACAGGATCGAGATAGGGTCGACACGGTCGAAAAGGCTGGTGAGCTGGCAGACGAGTATGCGAGGCATAGGAGGCTGAACGCGGAGGAAGGCCACTTAGAGCGCGGGAATACGTCGCGGAAACATTTTACCATTAAGAAACCTGCACAAAACAGGAATGTAGACAAGGCAAAAGCCCCAAGAAATACAACAGAAAAGGTGCTGAACTCGAGCAAGGGTGGCTTGACATCGGAGGCGGCCGAAAAGGCAGAAAAAAAGGAATTAGAAGCAAGGCCACCTTTGAAGTGCTACAATTGTCACGGGTTAGGGCATATCGCAATAAAGTATAAGAAGCCACGTACCGTGTTGTAGCGAAACGTCGGGGTTGTTCAAGTTAGGCGCATCGGACGACCAGGGAGACGAATAAGTGTGGGTGAAACTCCGTGGAGGCCATCGATGAGAAGTCAACACGATGAATTCGGGGAGCACTCATTGGGGGTTTATTTAGCTAACACAACTTCAAGTTACAAAATGCACTGGGTCACAAAGACAAAACATAGAAAATGGTGACATACCCCTCGGCCTGCATGGCCTGGTCTCCCGTGGTGAGATCCGCTGTTTACCCCGACTCCGCTCACTTTTCAAGTTCAAACATCCTCTTTTTAACCCTTGGTCGAACAAAGGGTCTTCACAAAAACCAATCACATGTTGGGACTCGCAGCATCACAACCAATCACAGAAACACTTTCATAAAAGGCACTACATTTGTAAAAACCTCCTTACCAAAATGAAACACGCAAAGGGAAAGGTCCTCCGCAAGTGACACTCTCTCCCATACCAGGCCGTGCTGCCTCCTTCGGCCGGCTACCGTCGGCGGCCGTTCCCACGCTCGGGCCCCGTAAGTTCTTTCATTAACTGTTGCTTCCTAGAAGCGTCCTTAAGAGCGATGGGTACACCATTGCTTACCAGGTGTACATGCGACAGCGAGGCGCCCCGACATCCTAACAACAGCGCGAGAGAATATGGTCGTTTACCTGCCGCCACTATGTCTCGGTCAGGCTAAGTGGTCGCGTCCCCATGTCATTCTCAATGGCACGCGTGCCTGTTAACAATGGCTTAGACTCAGACAATGGCGCCGGACCTGCCTCTTGCTAGACGCTTTTCCGAGTAAGCTTTCCCCTTCTAATCCCGAACGGGGGCGACCTTGACTGCTCCGTGTGTAGGCGCCTGTCCCAGGCTGGAAAACACGATTTATCCCACATTCCATTAAAGTCAAAAGCCGAAGCTCTGTAATGGCCAGAGAAACAAACCCAAAGGTAGAAGAGTACAAAGAAAGACTTAAAAAAGAAGCAGAGGAGTTGGTTTTGCACAAATTTCCTGAGAAGATACTGGAGCTGGAAACCTTGCTCTCGCGACACCTCCCTCCTACGAAAAAGAGTGCCCCACTCGTTTTATCTGCAAAACACGACAATAAATAGACTAATTATACAAAAAGGTTTTGCATTCAACAAGTGTGTGAGATGCTTATTTAAAGACACTTATGCATGTGTATAACAGGTGAGAGGCTTTAAAAAAGTTACATAAAAACAACAGATGAAAAACAAAACAAAATCATTGGACACAGAAATATATGGGTTCACTCATCGGTACTGCAATACAATTCAGGGTCCGTTTCGTAAGCACTGACATTCTGTTGTGCGTTGTTATTACTTGAAAATGTCTTCCAGTCCGAGTAAAGTTCAGTGTCCGTGTCGTAGCTTTCGCACTGCTGTACTGGAACACTGGTCTGTGTCCCGCGCACACAATGTTGCAAACGGAGTTCCTGACCCACTCGCGAACCGCACTCGCGCACATCACCATTGGAGCCGCACTCGCGCACAACACTTTGATGCAATCCGTGGTCATCTCTCCTGGCACTTCCCACGCGCACATCACCACCGAGATCGCGCACCTCATGATTATCATCAGACTCATCGTCCGCGTCGTCGGCATCGGAGCCCAATCGAACGTGGCAGGGCTTTAAACGGGCCACATTCACAACGTCACGTTTTTTCCCAGTTTGGTCTACCACCTCCCAGTTGTTCTCGGCTACCTGGCGCACAAGACGGAAAGGTCCGTGATATTTGTGAAGAAGCTTTGTCGTCTTCCCTTTCGCCCGGGAGGGAGTCCACAAGTACACCAAGTCGCCCTGATGATAAACAACACTTCGTCGCCTAGCATCATAGCTGCGCTTGTTCTTCTCCTGCTGACGCTTCTCCCGTTCATTTACTATTTTTCGAGCCTGCCGCAGCCTGCGGGCCACTTTCATTGCATCCAGGGTGTAGTCGAATCCGCGTTGCGCGCCCGACCCTACATCCACCGGTAGTGTCGGTTCATGTCCGTGAAGAAGAAAGAAGGGAGTGAATCCAGTCGTCTCGTGGGTGGAAGAATTGTATGCAAATAGAACGTACGGTAGGAATTCATCCCAGTCGCGGTGGTGTGAGGAAACGTACATGCTGAGCCTGTCAGCCAACGTGCGGTTAAAACGCTCGCACAAGCCGTTGGCCTGTGGGTGGTATGTTGTTGTGGTGGCATGCTCGCTACCCACGAGCCGGAATATTTCTTCGGTCAAGTTGGCGACAAAGTGCTGCCCACGATCGCTTATTACTTTCTCCGGGGCACCATGACGTAGGGCGATTTGTTCGACGAAAGCTCTGGCTGCTTCTGCGGCAGTGGCCACTGGACACGCGACAGCCTCGACCCATTTCGTATGGTAGTCGGTAATCACGACGATGTAGCGGTTCCCTGCTTTGGATTTAGTGAAAGGCCCAATGAAGGCCATGCCCACCTGCTGAAAAGGTCGACCTGCAGGTGGGATCGGTTGGAGGAAACCGACCGGCCTCCCCGGTGGTTGCTTTCGTGTCTGGCAGTCGGGGCAGGAGAGAACGTACTTGCTTACGTACGAGAACTTCTTCGGCCAAAAATATCGGCAACGAACTTTCTCCCATGTGCGCTTGACACCTAAGTGGCCTGCCGTGGTGGCGTCATGGCAGTACCTTAAAATCTCAGATCTCAAGCACTTGGGGACAACAAGCGCAGCACGATCCTCCTGAAACCCTTTCGCCCTTCGATACAGTACACCGTCGATCAACCGAAAGCTCCGTGCCGTTCTTTTAGTTTTCCTGACAACGGGCGCATCCGGGTGCTCGAGGTGCTGCATAATTTCTTTCATCCATGGGTCTGCCCTCTGCTTTTTTCCAACATCCACCTGATCCAGAACCAGCAACGGTAAGGGGTTTTCTTCGCTTACAGGCGCGGGATCATGAGGAAGGCGGGAAAGCGTGTCGGCATTTCCATTCTTGAGGCCAGGGCGGGGTCGCAACGTTTCTGTACCGTTGGCTCGTGTGGGGACTGTGAGAAGCTGACCTTCCGACAATGTGCCGATGGGGCGGCCGGGCTGGCCCCCTAGGCCCGGCCGTTCTCGTTTCCCGAAGGATTAGGCTGCACATTCTGATTGCTTTGGAGCTCAGCCTGATCGTTCCTGCCGTCTCGGAACCGCTGCCAGCACTGTTGTGCTATGTGACCTATGCGGCGGCAAATCTGGCATCGGGGACGCCCGTCGTTGGCACGGGAAGTTCTCCGAGGCCAAGGCATTGGGGGGCGACGCACCTCGTCTTCGATGCTTTTTAGCCGGTCAGACAGCAGGGCGACCGAGTCCGCAATCGTTTTCAGGTGTCTCTCGCGGTCGGCAACCTCCCGCGGGCAACGCAATTCGGCCGCGGCGCAAGTGGCGACACACGTAGGAGGAGGGTGCCCTGTCGCTGCGGCGGGTGCGAACCCTACGGGATGCGCGATGTTTTGTATCCACGACTGCGATCCGGTGGAATACTGGATGCCAATCGGTTGTAGCCCCGACACACGGCTCATCAAAGCTGCCAGATTTATGCGTTGCAAAATTTGGAGGAATGCAGTGCAGCTCTCCGGGTTTGCGATTATCATCTTCTCCAGAATATCCGGACGCAAACCGCGCATAAGGTGCCGCAACCGATCATCTTCCGTCATGGACGGGTTCACTCTTGCACACAGCTGTACGACGTCATAGTAGTACTGCTCGGAGGTTTCGGACGGCAATTGGGTGCGGTTTTGTAGCCGCAAATGGGCGATCTCGACCGAGTGGCGACTCGTAAAGGACGTTTTTAGTAGCGTCGCCCATTCTTCCCATGTATTAGGGGCACCGGTTAGAATTTGAGTATTGTGCCACTTTTTCGCATCTCCGTCTAAAGCCAGATATAGAAATTTCACCTTCGTGGCTTGGTCCCAATTATTAAGCGACGCTACATGTTCGTAGCAAAGTAGCCACTCTGAAATAGATTCCTCCGGCGCGCCTCTAAAGACTGGTGGTCCGACGAATGGTTTAACTTGGGGGGTAGACATAGCAGAGAAGAAGGTAGGGGGTTCCGTCATAGTAGAGCAGTCAGAGGTAGGTTCCTGATATTTGTTGTTGACTCGGGGCATAATTTCAGAGCGGGACTATCGTTACCCAGCACCTCCACCATTTTGTAGCGAAACGTCGGGGTTGTTCAAGTTAGGCACATCGGACGACCAGGGAGACGAATAAGTGTGGGTGAAACTCCGTGGAGGCCATCGATGAGAAGTCAACACGATGAATTCGGGGAGCACTCATTGGGGGTTTATTTAGCTAACACAACTTCAAGTTACAAAATGCACTGGGTCACAAAGACAAAACATAGAAAATGGTGACATACCCCTCGGCCTGCATGGCCTGGTCTCCCGTGGTGAGATCCGCTGTTTACCCCGACTCCGCTCACTTTTCAAGTTCAAACATCCTCTTTTTAACCCTTGGTCGAACAAAGGGTCTTCACAAAAACCAATCACATGTTGGGACTCGCAGCATCACAACCAATCACAGAAACACTTTCATAAAAGGCACTACATTTGTAAAAACCTCCTTACCAAAATGAAACACGCAAAGGGAAAGGTCCTCCGCAAGTGACACTCTCTCCCATACCAGGCCGTGCTGCCTCCTTCGGCCGGCTACCGTCGGCGGCCGTTCCCACGCTCGGGCCCCGTAAGTTCTTTCATTAACTGTTGCTTCCTAGAAGCGTCCTTAAGAGCGATGGGTACACCATTGCTTACCAGGTGTACATGCGACAGCGAGGCGCCCCGACATCCTAACAACAGCGCGAGAGAATATGGTCGTTTACCTGCCGCCACTATGTCTCGGTCAGGCTAAGTGGTCGCGTCCCCATGTCATTCTCAATGGCACGCGTGCCTGTTAACAATGGCTTAGACTCAGACAATGGCGCCGGACCTGCCTCTTGCTAGACGCTTTTCCGAGTAAGCTTTCCCCTTCTAATCCCGAACGGGGGCGACCTTGACTGCTCCGTGTGTAGGCGCCTGTCCCAGGCTGGAAAACACGATTTATCCCACATTCCATTAAAGTCAAAAGCCGAAGCTCTGTAATGGCCAGAGAAACAAACCCAAAGGTAGAAGAGTACAAAGAAAGACTTAAAAAAGAAGCAGAGGAGTTGGTTTTGCACAAATTTCCTGAGAAGATACTGGAGCTGGAAACCTTGCTCTCGCGACACCTCCCTCCTACGAAAAAGAGTGCCCCACTCGTTTTATCTGCAAAACACGACAATAAATAGACTAATTATACAAAAAGGTTTTGCATTCAACAAGTGTGTGAGATGCTTATTTAAAGACACTTATGCATGTGTATAACAGGTGAGAGGCTTTAAAAAAGTTACATAAAAACAACAGATGAAAAACAAAACAAAATCATTGGACACAGAAATATATGGGTTCACTCATCGGTACTGCAATACAATTCAGGGTCCGTTTCGTAAGCACTGACATTCTGTTGTGCGTTGTTATTACTTGAAAATGTCTTCCAGTCCGAGTAAAGTTCAGTGTCCGTGTCGTAGCTTTCGCACTGCTGTACTGGAACACTGGTCTGTGTCCCGCGCACACAATGTTGCAAACGGAGTTCCTGACCCACTCGCGAACCGCACTCGCGCACATCACCATTGGAGCCGCACTCGCGCACAACACTTTGATGCAATCCGTGGTCATCTCTCCTGGCACTTCCCACGCGCACATCACCACCGAGATCGCGCACCTCATGATTATCATCAGACTCATCGTCCGCGTCGTCGGCATCGGAGCCCAATCGAACGTGGCAGGGCTTTAAACGGGCCACATTCACAACGTCACGTTTTTTCCCAGTTTGGTCTACCACCTCCCAGTTGTTCTCGGCTACCTGGCGCACAAGACGGAAAGGTCCGTGATATTTGTGAAGAAGCTTTGTCGTCTTCCCTTTCGCCCGGGAGGGAGTCCACAAGTACACCAAGTCGCCCTGATGATAAACAACACTTCGTCGCCTAGCATCATAGCTGCGCTTGTTCTTCTCCTGCTGACGCTTCTCCCGTTCATTTACTATTTTTCGAGCCTGCCGCAGCCTGCGGGCCACTTTCATTGCATCCAGGGTGTAGTCGAATCCGCGTTGCGCGCCCGACCCTACATCCACCGGTAGTGTCGGTTCATGTCCGTGAAGAAGAAAGAAGGGAGTGAATCCAGTCGTCTCGTGGGTGGAAGAATTGTATGCAAATAGAACGTACGGTAGGAATTCATCCCAGTCGCGGTGGTGTGAGGAAACGTACATGCTGAGCCTGTCAGCCAACGTGCGGTTAAAACGCTCGCACAAGCCGTTGGCCTGTGGGTGGTATGTTGTTGTGGTGGCATGCTCGCTACCCACGAGCCGGAATATTTCTTCGGTCAAGTTGGCGACAAAGTGCTGCCCACGATCGCTTATTACTTTCTCCGGGGCACCATGACGTAGGGCGATTTGTTCGACGAAAGCTCTGGCTGCTTCTGCGGCAGTGGCCACTGGACACGCGACAGCCTCGACCCATTTCGTATGGTAGTCGGTAATCACGACGATGTAGCGGTTCCCTGCTTTGGATTTAGTGAAAGGCCCAATGAAGGCCATGCCCACCTGCTGAAAAGGTCGACCTGCAGGTGGGATCGGTTGGAGGAAACCGACCGGCCTCCCCGGTGGTTGCTTTCGTGTCTGGCAGTCGGGGCAGGAGAGAACGTACTTGCTTACGTACGAGAACTTCTTCGGCCAAAAATATCGGCAACGAACTTTCTCCCATGTGCGCTTGACACCTAAGTGGCCTGCCGTGGTGGCGTCATGGCAGTACCTTAAAATCTCAGATCTCAAGCACTTGGGGACAACAAGCGCAGCACGATCCTCCTGAAACCCTTTCGCCCTTCGATACAGTACACCGTCGATCAACCGAAAGCTCCGTGCCGTTCTTTTAGTTTTCCTGACAACGGGCGCATCCGGGTGCTCGAGGTGCTGCATAATTTCTTTCATCCATGGGTCTGCCCTCTGCTTTTTTCCAACATCCACCTGATCCAGAACCAGCAACGGTAAGGGGTTTTCTTCGCTTACAGGCGCGGGATCATGAGGAAGGCGGGAAAGCGTGTCGGCATTTCCATTCTTGAGGCCAGGGCGGGGTCGCAACGTTTCTGTACCGTTGGCTCGTGTGGGGACTGTGAGAAGCTGACCTTCCGACAATGTGCCGATGGGGCGGCCGGGCTGGCCCCCTAGGCCCGGCCGTTCTCGTTTCCCGAAGGATTAGGCTGCACATTCTGATTGCTTTGGAGCTCAGCCTGATCGTTCCTGCCGTCTCGGAACCGCTGCCAGCACTGTTGTGCTATGTGACCTATGCGGCGGCAAATCTGGCATCGGGGACGCCCGTCGTTGGCACGGGAAGTTCTCCGAGGCCAAGGCATTGGGGGGCGACGCACCTCGTCTTCGATGCTTTTTAGCCGGTCAGACAGCAGGGCGACCGAGTCCGCAATCGTTTTCAGGTGTCTCTCGCGGTCGGCAACCTCCCGCGGGCAACGCAATTCGGCCGCGGCGCAAGTGGCGACACACGTAGGAGGAGGGTGCCCTGTCGCTGCGGCGGGTGCGAACCCTACGGGATGCGCGATGTTTTGTATCCACGACTGCGATCCGGTGGAATACTGGATGCCAATCGGTTGTAGCCCCGACACACGGCTCATCAAAGCTGCCAGATTTATGCGTTGCAAAATTTGGAGGAATGCAGTGCAGCTCTCCGGGTTTGCGATTATCATCTTCTCCAGAATATCCGGACGCAAACCGCGCATAAGGTGCCGCAACCGATCATCTTCCGTCATGGACGGGTTCACTCTTGCACACAGCTGTACGACGTCATAGTAGTACTGCTCGGAGGTTTCGGACGGCAATTGGGTGCGGTTTTGTAGCCGCAAATGGGCGATCTCGACCGAGTGGCGACTCGTAAAGGACGTTTTTAGTAGCGTCGCCCATTCTTCCCATGTATTAGGGGCACCGGTTAGAATTTGAGTATTGTGCCACTTTTTCGCATCTCCGTCTAAAGCCAGATATAGAAATTTCACCTTCGTGGCTTGGTCCCAATTATTAAGCGACGCTACATGTTCGTAGCAAAGTAGCCACTCTGAAATAGATTCCTCCGGCGCGCCTCTAAAGACTGGTGGTCCGACGAATGGTTTAACTTGGGGGGTAGACATAGCAGAGAAGAAGGTAGGGGGTTCCGTCATAGTAGAGCAGTCAGAGGTAGGTTCCTGATATTTGTTGTTGACTCGGGGCATAATTTCAGAGCGGGACTATCGTTACCCAGCACCTCCACCATTTTGTAGCGAAACGTCGGGGTTGTTCAAGTTAGGCACATCGGACGACCAGGGAGACGAATAAGTGTGGGTGAAACTCCGTGGAGGCCATCGATGAGAAGTCAACACGATGAATTCGGGGAGCACTCATTGGGGGTTTATTTAGCTAACACAACTTCAAGTTACAAAATGCACTGGGTCACAAAGACAAAACATAGAAAATGGTGACATACCCCTCGGCCTGCATGGCCTGGTCTCCCGTGGTGAGATCCGCTGTTTACCCCGACTCCGCTCACTTTTCAAGTTCAAACATCCTCTTTTTAACCCTTGGTCGAACAAAGGGTCTTCACAAAAACCAATCACATGTTGGGACTCGCAGCATCACAACCAATCACAGAAACACTTTCATAAAAGGCACTACATTTGTAAAAACCTCCTTACCAAAATGAAACACGCAAAGGGAAAGGTCCTCCGCAAGTGACACTCTCTCCCATACCAGGCCGTGCTGCCTCCTTCGGCCGGCTACCGTCGGCGGCCGTTCCCACGCTCGGGCCCCGTAAGTTCTTTCATTAACTGTTGCTTCCTAGAAGCGTCCTTAAGAGCGATGGGTACACCATTGCTTACCAGGTGTACATGCGACAGCGAGGCGCCCCGACATCCTAACAACAGCGCGAGAGAATATGGTCGTTTACCTGCCGCCACTATGTCTCGGTCAGGCTAAGTGGTCGCGTCCCCATGTCATTCTCAATGGCACGCGTGCCTGTTAACAATGGCTTAGACTCAGACAATGGCGCCGGACCTGCCTCTTGCTAGACGCTTTTCCGAGTAAGCTTTCCCCTTCTAATCCCGAACGGGGGCGACCTTGACTGCTCCGTGTGTAGGTGCCTGTCCCAGGCTGGAAAACACGATTTATCCCACATTCCATTAAAGTCAAAAGCCGAAGCTCTGTAATGGCCAGAGAAACAAACCCAAAGGTAGAAGAGTACAAAGAAAGACTTAAAAAAGAAGCAGAGGAGTTGGTTTTGCACAAATTTCCTGAGAAGATACTGGAGCTGGAAACCTTGCTCTCGCGACACCTCCCTCCTACGAAAAAGAGTGCCCCACTCGTTTTATCTGCAAAACACGACAATAAATAGACTAATTATACAAAAAGGTTTTGCATTCAACAAGTGTGTGAGATGCTTATTTAAAGACACTTATGCATGTGTATAACAGGTGAGAGGCTTTAAAAAAGTTACATAAAAACAACAGATGAAAAACAAAACAAAATCATTGGACACAGAAATATATGGGTTCACTCATCGGTACTGCAATACAATTCAGGGTCCGTTTCGTAAGCACTGACATTCTGTTGTGCGTTGTTATTACTTGAAAATGTCTTCCAGTCCGAGTAAAGTTCAGTGTCCGTGTCGTAGCTTTCGCACTGCTGTACTGGAACACTGGTCTGTGTCCCGCGCACACAATGTTGCAAACGGAGTTCCTGACCCACTCGCGAACCGCACTCGCGCACATCACCATTGGAGCCGCACTCGCGCACAACACTTTGATGCAATCCGTGGTCATCTCTCCTGGCACTTCCCACGCGCACATCACCACCGAGATCGCGCACCTCATGATTATCATCAGACTCATCGTCCGCGTCGTCGGCATCGGAGCCCAATCGAACGTGGCAGGGCTTTAAACGGGCCACATTCACAACGTCACGTTTTTTCCCAGTTTGGTCTACCACCTCCCAGTTGTTCTCGGCTACCTGGCGCACAAGACGGAAAGGTCCGTGATATTTGTGAAGAAGCTTTGTCGTCTTCCCTTTCGCCCGGGAGGGAGTCCACAAGTACACCAAGTCGCCCTGATGATAAACAACACTTCGTCGCCTAGCATCATAGCTGCGCTTGTTCTTCTCCTGCTGACGCTTCTCCCGTTCATTTACTATTTTTCGAGCCTGCCGCAGCCTGCGGGCCACTTTCATTGCATCCAGGGTGTAGTCGAATCCGCGTTGCGCGCCCGACCCTACATCCACCGGTAGTGTCGGTTCATGTCCGTGAAGAAGAAAGAAGGGAGTGAATCCAGTCGTCTCGTGGGTGGAAGAATTGTATGCAAATAGAACGTACGGTAGGAATTCATCCCAGTCGCGGTGGTGTGAGGAAACGTACATGCTGAGCCTGTCAGCCAACGTGCGGTTAAAACGCTCGCACAAGCCGTTGGCCTGTGGGTGGTATGTTGTTGTGGTGGCATGCTCGCTACCCACGAGCCGGAATATTTCTTCGGTCAAGTTGGCGACAAAGTGCTGCCCACGATCGCTTATTACTTTCTCCGGGGCACCATGACGTAGGGCGATTTGTTCGACGAAAGCTCTGGCTGCTTCTGCGGCAGTGGCCACTGGACACGCGACAGCCTCGACCCATTTCGTATGGTAGTCGGTAATCACGACGATGTAGCGGTTCCCTGCTTTGGATTTAGTGAAAGGCCCAATGAAGGCCATGCCCACCTGCTGAAAAGGTCGACCTGCAGGTGGGATCGGTTGGAGGAAACCGACCGGCCTCCCCGGTGGTTGCTTTCGTGTCTGGCAGTCGGGGCAGGAGAGAACGTACTTGCTTACGTACGAGAACTTCTTCGGCCAAAAATATCGGCAACGAACTTTCTCCCATGTGCGCTTGACACCTAAGTGGCCTGCCGTGGTGGCGTCATGGCAGTACCTTAAAATCTCAGATCTCAAGCACTTGGGGACAACAAGCGCAGCACGATCCTCCTGAAACCCTTTCGCCCTTCGATACAGTACACCGTCGATCAACCGAAAGCTCCGTGCCGTTCTTTTAGTTTTCCTGACAACGGGCGCATCCGGGTGCTCGAGGTGCTGCATAATTTCTTTCATCCATGGGTCTGCCCTCTGCTTTTTTCCAACATCCACCTGATCCAGAACCAGCAACGGTAAGGGGTTTTCTTCGCTTACAGGCGCGGGATCATGAGGAAGGCGGGAAAGCGTGTCGGCATTTCCATTCTTGAGGCCAGGGCGGGGTCGCAACGTTTCTGTACCGTTGGCTCGTGTGGGGACTGTGAGAAGCTGACCTTCCGACAATGTGCCGATGGGGCGGCCGGGCTGGCCCCCTAGGCCCGGCCGTTCTCGTTTCCCGAAGGATTAGGCTGCACATTCTGATTGCTTTGGAGCTCAGCCTGATCGTTCCTGCCGTCTCGGAACCGCTGCCAGCACTGTTGTGCTATGTGACCTATGCGGCGGCAAATCTGGCATCGGGGACGCCCGTCGTTGGCACGGGAAGTTCTCCGAGGCCAAGGCATTGGGGGCGACGCACCTCGTCTTCGATGCTTTTTAGCCGGTCAGACAGCAGGGCGACCGAGTCCGCAATCGTTTTCAGGTGTCTCTCGCGGTCGGCAACCTCCCGCGGGCAACGCAATTCGGCCGCGGCGCAAGTGGCGACACACGTAGGAGGAGGGTGCCCTGTCGCTGCGGCGGGTGCGAACCCTACGGGATGCGCGATGTTTTGTATCCACGACTGCGATCCGGTGGAATACTGGATGCCAATCGGTTGTAGCCCCGACACACGGCTCATCAAAGCTGCCAGATTTATGCGTTGCAAAATTTGGAGGAATGCAGTGCAGCTCTCCGGGTTTGCGATTATCATCTTCTCCAGAATATCCGGACGCAAACCGCGCATAAGGTGCCGCAACCGATCATCTTCCGTCATGGACGGGTTCACTCTTGCACACAGCTGTACGACGTCATAGTAGTACTGCTCGGAGGTTTCGGACGGCAATTGGGTGCGGTTTTGTAGCCGCAAATGGGCGATCTCGACCGAGTGGCGACTCGTAAAGGACGTTTTTAGTAGCGTCGCCCATTCTTCCCATGTATTAGGGGCACCGGTTAGAATTTGAGTATTGTGCCACTTTTTCGCATCTCCGTCTAAAGCCAGATATAGAAATTTCACCTTCGTGGCTTGGTCCCAATTATTAAGCGACGCTACATGTTCGTAGCAAAGTAGCCACTCTGAAATAGATTCCTCCGGCGCGCCTCTAAAGACTGGTGGTCCGACGAATGGTTTAACTTGGGGGGTAGACATAGCAGAGAAGAAGGTAGGGGGTTCCGTCATAGTAGAGCAGTCAGAGGTAGGTTCCTGATATTTGTTGTTGACTCGGGGCATAATTTCAGAGCGGGACTATCGTTACCCAGCACCTCCACCATTTTGTAGCGAAACGTCGGGGTTGTTCAAGTTAGGCACATCGGACGACCAGGGAGACGAATAAGTGTGGGTGAAACTCCGTGGAGGCCATCGATGAGAAGTCAACACGATGAATTCGGGGAGCACTCATTGGGGGTTTATTTAGCTAACACAACTTCAAGTTACAAAATGCACTGGGTCACAAAGACAAAACATAGAAAATGGTGACATACCCCTCGGCCTGCATGGCCTGGTCTCCCGTGGTGAGATCCGCTGTTTACCCCGACTCCGCTCACTTTTCAAGTTCAAACATCCTCTTTTTAACCCTTGGTCGAACAAAGGGTCTTCACAAAAACCAATCACATGTTGGGACTCGCAGCATCACAACCAATCACAGAAACACTTTCATAAAAGGCACTACATTTGTAAAAACCTCCTTACCAAAATGAAACACGCAAAGGGAAAGGTCCTCCGCAAGTGACACTCTCTCCCATACCAGGCCGTGCTGCCTCCTTCGGCCGGCTACCGTCGGCGGCCGTTCCCACGCTCGGGCCCCGTAAGTTCTTTCATTAACTGTTGCTTCCTAGAAGCGTCCTTAAGAGCGATGGGTACACCATTGCTTACCAGGTGTACATGCGACAGCGAGGCGCCCCGACATCCTAACAACAGCGCGAGAGAATATGGTCGTTTACCTGCCGCCACTATGTCTCGGTCAGGCTAAGTGGTCGCGTCCCCATGTCATTCTCAATGGCACGCGTGCCTGTTAACAATGGCTTAGACTCAGACGGTGGCGCCGGACCTGCCTCTTGCTAGAGGCTTTTCCGAGTAAGCTTTCCCCTTCTAATCCCGAACGGGGGCGACCTTGACTGCTCCGTGTGTAGGCGCCTGTCCCAGGCTGGAAAACACGATTTATCCCACATTCCATTAAAGTCAAAAGCCGAAGCTCTGTAATGGCCAGAGAAACAAACCCAAAGGTAGAAGAGTACAAAGAAAGACTTAAAAAAGAAGCAGAGGAGTTGGTTTTGCACAAATTTCCTGAGAAGATACTGGAGCTGGAAACCTTGCTCTCGCGACACCTCCCTCCTACGAAAAAGAGTGCCCCACTCGTTTTATCTGCAAAACACGACAATAAATAGACTAATTATACAAAAAGGTTTTGCATTCAACAAGTGTGTGAGATGCTTATTTAAAGACACTTATGCATGTGTATAACAGGTGAGAGGCTTTAAAAAAGTTACATAAAAACAACAGATGAAAAACAAAACAAAATCATTGGACACAGAAATATATGGGTTCACTCATCGGTACTGCAATACAATTCAGGGTCCGTTTCGTAAGCACTGACATTCTGTTGTGCGTTGTTATTACTTGAAAATGTCTTCCAGTCCGAGTAAAGTTCAGTGTCCGTGTCGTAGCTTTCGCACTGCTGTACTGGAACACTGGTCTGTGTCCCGCGCACACAATGTTGCAAACGGAGTTCCTGACCCACTCGCGAACCGCACTCGCGCACATCACCATTGGAGCCGCACTCGCGCACAACACTTTGATGCAATCCGTGGTCATCTCTCCTGGCACTTCCCACGCGCACATCACCACCGAGATCGCGCACCTCATGATTATCATCAGACTCATCGTCCGCGTCGTCGGCATCGGAGCCCAATCGAACGTGGCAGGGCTTTAAACGGGCCACATTCACAACGTCACGTTTTTTCCCAGTTTGGTCTACCACCTCCCAGTTGTTCTCGGCTACCTGGCGCACAAGACGGAAAGGTCCGTGATATTTGTGAAGAAGCTTTGTCGTCTTCCCTTTCGCCCGGGAGGGAGTCCACAAGTACACCAAGTCGCCCTGATGATAAACAACACTTCGTCGCCTAGCATCATAGCTGCGCTTGTTCTTCTCCTGCTGACGCTTCTCCCGTTCATTTACTATTTTTCGAGCCTGCCGCAGCCTGCGGGCCACTTTCATTGCATCCAGGGTGTAGTCGAATCCGCGTTGCGCGCCCGACCCTACATCCACCGGTAGTGTCGGTTCATGTCCGTGAAGAAGAAAGAAGGGAGTGAATCCAGTCGTCTCGTGGGTGGAAGAATTGTATGCAAATAGAACGTACGGTAGGAATTCATCCCAGTCGCGGTGGTGTGAGGAAACGTACATGCTGAGCCTGTCAGCCAACGTGCGGTTAAAACGCTCGCACAA
Source organism: Rhipicephalus microplus (assembly GCF_043290135.1). Taxonomy (NCBI): domain Eukaryota; kingdom Metazoa; phylum Arthropoda; class Arachnida; order Ixodida; family Ixodidae; genus Rhipicephalus; species Rhipicephalus microplus. The sequence continues at coordinate 166,947,170 of NC_134703.1, forward strand.
GCCGTTGGCCTGTGGGTGGTATGTTGTTGTGGTGGCATGCTCGCTACCCACGAGCCGGAATATTTCTTCGGTCAAGTTGGCGACAAAGTGCTGCCCACGATCGCTTATTACTTTCTCCGGGGCACCATGACGTAGGGCGATTTGTTCGACGAAAGCTCTGGCTGCTTCTGCGGCAGTGGCCACTGGACACGCGACAGCCTCGACCCATTTCGTATGGTAGTCGGTAATCACGACGATGTAGCGGTTCCCTGCTTTGGATTTAGTGAAAGGCCCAATGAAGGCCATGCCCACCTGCTGAAAAGGTCGACCTGCAGGTGGGATCGGTTGGAGGAAACCGACCGGCCTCCCCGGTGGTTGCTTTCGTGTCTGGCAGTCGGGGCAGGAGAGAACGTACTTGCTTACGTACGAGAACTTCTTCGGCCAAAAATATCGGCAACGAACTTTCTCCCATGTGCGCTTGACACCTAAGTGGCCTGCCGTGGTGGCGTCATGGCAGTACCTTAAAATCTCAGATCTCAAGCACTTGGGGACAACAAGCGCAGCACGATCCTCCTGAAACCCTTTCGCCCTTCGATACAGTACACCGTCGATCAACCGAAAGCTCCGTGCCGTTCTTTTAGTTTTCCTGACAACGGGCGCATCCGGGTGCTCGAGGTGCTGCATAATTTCTTTCATCCATGGGTCTGCCCTCTGCTTTTTTCCAACATCCACCTGATCCAGAACCAGCAACGGTAAGGGGTTTTCTTCGCTTACAGGCGCGGGATCATGAGGAAGGCGGGAAAGCGTGTCGGCATTTCCATTCTTGAGGCCAGGGCGGGGTCGCAACGTTTCTGTACCGTTGGCTCGTGTGGGGACTGTGAGAAGCTGACCTTCCGACAATGTGCCGATGGGGCGGCCGGGCTGGCCCCCTAGGCCCGGCCGTTCTCGTTTCCCGAAGGATTAGGCTGCACATTCTGATTGCTTTGGAGCTCAGCCTGATCGTTCCTGCCGTCTCGGAACCGCTGCCAGCACTGTTGTGCTATGTGACCTATGCGGCGGCAAATCTGGCATCGGGGACGCCCGTCGTTGGCACGGGAAGTTCTCCGAGGCCAAGGCATTGGGGGCGACGCACCTCGTCTTCGATGCTTTTTAGCCGGTCAGACAGCAGGGCGACCGAGTCCGCAATCGTTTTCAGGTGTCTCTCGCGGTCGGCAACCTCCCGCGGGCAACGCAATTCGGCCGCGGCGCAAGTGGCGACACACGTAGGAGGAGGGTGCCCTGTCGCTGCGGCGGGTGCGAACCCTACGGGATGCGCGATGTTTTGTATCCACGACTGCGATCCGGTGGAATACTGGATGCCAATCGGTTGTAGCCCCGACACACGGCTCATCAAAGCTGCCAGATTTATGCGTTGCAAAATTTGGAGGAATGCAGTGCAGCTCTCCGGGTTTGCGATTATCATCTTCTCCAGAATATCCGGACGCAAACCGCGCATAAGGTGCCGCAACCGATCATCTTCCGTCATGGACGGGTTCACTCTTGCACACAGCTGTACGACGTCATAGTAGTACTGCTCGGAGGTTTCGGACGGCAATTGGGTGCGGTTTTGTAGCCGCAAATGGGCGATCTCGACCGAGTGGCGACTCGTAAAGGACGTTTTTAGTAGCGTCGCCCATTCTTCCCATGTATTAGGGGCACCGGTTAGAATTTGAGTATTGTGCCACTTTTTCGCATCTCCGTCTAAAGCCAGATATAGAAATTTCACCTTCGTGGCTTGGTCCCAATTATTAAGCGACGCTACATGTTCGTAGCAAAGTAGCCACTCTGAAATAGATTCCTCCGGCGCGCCTCTAAAGACTGGTGGTCCGACGAATGGTTTAACTTGGGGGGTAGACATAGCAGAGAAGAAGGTAGGGGGTTCCGTCATAGTAGAGCAGTCAGAGGTAGGTTCCTGATATTTGTTGTTGACTCGGGGCATAATTTCAGAGCGGGACTATCGTTACCCAGCACCTCCACCATTTTGTAGCGAAACGTCGGGGTTGTTCAAGTTAGGCACATCGGACGACCAGGGAGACGAATAAGTGTGGGTGAAACTCCGTGGAGGCCATCGATGAGAAGTCAACACGATGAATTCGGGGAGCACTCATTGGGGGTTTATTTAGCTAACACAACTTCAAGTTACAAAATGCACTGGGTCACAAAGACAAAACATAGAAAATGGTGACATACCCCTCGGCCTGCATGGCCTGGTCTCCCGTGGTGAGATCCGCTGTTTACCCCGACTCCGCTCACTTTTCAAGTTCAAACATCCTCTTTTTAACCCTTGGTCGAACAAAGGGTCTTCACAAAAACCAATCACATGTTGGGACTCGCAGCATCACAACCAATCACAGAAACACTTTCATAAAAGGCACTACATTTGTAAAAACCTCCTTACCAAAATGAAACACGCAAAGGGAAAGGTCCTCCGCAAGTGACACTCTCTCCCATACCAGGCCGTGCTGCCTCCTTCGGCCGGCTACCGTCGGCGGCCGTTCCCACGCTCGGGCCCCGTAAGTTCTTTCATTAACTGTTGCTTCCTAGAAGCGTCCTTAAGAGCGATGGGTACACCATTGCTTACCAGGTGTACATGCGACAGCGAGGCGCCCCGACATCCTAACAACAGCGCGAGAGAATATGGTCGTTTACCTGCCGCCACTATGTCTCGGTCAGGCTAAGTGGTCGCGTCCCCATGTCATTCTCAATGGCACGCGTGCCTGTTAACAATGGCTTAGACTCAGACGGTGGCGCCGGACCTGCCTCTTGCTAGAGGCTTTTCCGAGTAAGCTTTCCCCTTCTAATCCCGAACGGGGGCGACCTTGACTGCTCCGTGTGTAGGCGCCTGTCCCAGGCTGGAAAACACGATTTATCCCACATTCCATTAAAGTCAAAAGCCGAAGCTCTGTAATGGCCAGAGAAACAAACCTAAAGGTAGAAGAGTACAAAGAAAGACTTAAAAAAGAAGCAGAGGAGTTGGTTTTGCACAAATTTCCTGAGAAGATACTGGAGCTGGAAACCTTGCTCTCGCGACAGTGTTCTCATACGTAGACAGTAGCGACGAGAACTTAAAGCTTCTTGGGCTGTACATGCAAGAGCTCAAGGTTAATGAAAAACCCTCCAGAGTACTGAGAGATAGCGCTGCTACCATGGACGTTGTGCACCTGTCCTATGTTGCCGTTGATGATTTTACAAGAAAGGTAACGTGGATAAAGCTGTTACTAGAGGAGCACAGTGTTTGCTTGCCAATGGCAAAAGTCACTATTTCCAGCCCGTTCGGAGTACTCGTAACCGAAGCTGCGGTCTCGAAAATGGTTTCCTTGGAATACCCCTATCTGTTTTCTAACCGAGCTGACCTGCTGTTGCGCGAACGTGGTCAGAAGTTCCGAGAGGGCAGGGTGCAGGCGTCGACACGGTCTAAAACCCGTCAGCTTGCCGCTCAGCTAACACAAAACTTGGGAGCGGGCACACCTGAAAGTGGGCAAACAATTCTGAAATCGGTGGAAATGATAGAGGAAGAGTCGGGATTAAAAACCGTTGAACGTGAGAGGAAAATCCTCGAAGACAGTGGGTGCGAAGAACCTGAAATAGAGGGATTCGAATCGGAGAACGACGAGAAAGGTTTACTGCTAGATTCGGGGTCGACTAGTTTTGATAGGCTTTTGCAAGTAGACAGAAGTTCACTGCGTGCTGAGCAAAAGAAAGACCCCAGTTTGGCGCGTTTGCAGCTCACGGCCAAGGAGGGAATCGCTAGACGCAACATGACTGTGCACGAAAAGGGGGGACTTCTGTATAGGCATTACAGAGACCGGAAAGGCAAAAGTCTCGACCAGTTGGTAGTTCCTGAGAAATACGGTCAAGATATTCTCAATCTGTGTCATGGGAATGGATGGTCGGGGCATCTCGGAGTGAACAAAACAAAAGAACGGCTTCTTATGAAGTACTATTGGCCAGGATGTTTCAAGGGCGTAGAAGTCTTCAGATGCCTACCAACGGGTTGGAAAACCGGGGGACAAATGGAAAGCCCCTTTGAAACTCATTCCACTAATCACGGAGCCCTTCCGGCGACTGGTGATAGATACTGTGGGACCTTTGCCACTGTCGAAGTCAGGATACCGTACCTCCTAACGATGCGATGTCCGGCAACTAAGTTTCCGGAAGCGATTCCATTGAAGGAATTGAGCTCCTCAGAGACACTGGACGCGCTGTTGACGACCTTTTCACGCATCGGTTTCTCCGCCGAAATCCAGGCAGACCAGGGCACGGTGTTCACTAGTGCATTGACAACCACGTTTCTCAGAAAGTGTGGCGTGAGGCTGATACACAGTTCAGCATATCATCCTCAATCCAACAGCATAGAGAAACTGCACTTGGTCCTTAAAAGAGTATTACCTACCTTGTGCTACGAGCGCAGAGATGACTGGGAGAGCTGTCTACCTGCAACTCTTTTTGCATTGAGGACTGTCCCACATGAGGCGACCGGGTTCACGCCAGCGGAGCTGGTGTATGGGAGAACTCTCCGATGCCCATTGCGTATGTTGCGAGAGTTATGGGAAGGAACAGGAGAGAGCCAGACCGTCGTGGCCTATGTACTGCAACTCCAGGAGCATCTAAGTGCCACGCGTAAATTGGTTGAGAAAAGCATGAAAGTGGCTCAAGAAAGCGCAAAGGCGTATTACGATAGGACTGCGAAGCGTCACTTTCAATGAGGGTGATAAAGTCACTGTTCAGCATATCATCCTCAATCCAACAGCATAGAGAAACTGCACTCTGTCCTTAAAAGAGTATCATGTGCCTTGTGCTAGGAGCGCAGAGATGACTGGGAGAGCTGTCTACCCGCAACTCTTTTTGCATTGAGGACTGTCCCACATGAGGCGACCGGGTTCGCGCCAGCAGAGCTGGTGTATGGGAGAACTCTCCGATGCCCATTGCGTATGTTGCGAGAGTTATGGGAAGGAACAGGAGAGAGCCAGACCGTCGTGGCTTATGTACTGCAACTCCTGGAGCGTCTAAGTTCCACGCGTAAATTGGTTGAGAAAAGCATGAAAGTGGGAAAGCGCAAAAGCGTATTACGATAGGACTGCGAGGCGTCACTTTCAATGAGGGTGATAAAGTCATGATCTTGCGGCCCGCAAAGAAAAACAGGCTGGAAGTTTAATGGGAGGGGCCAGTAGAGGTAGCGCATAAGCTTTCGTAGACTAACTATGCGTTAAAAATGCCTGGTCAAGGAAATAAGATTAAGCCTTATCATTGGAACCTAATGAAACCGTATGTCTGAAGAGGAGAGGTTGTCAACATTTTGCTAAATGTACCCGAAGAAATAGCTAACGATCTCCCCGTGTTGGGAGTGGACACAGGCGCAGACCGCAGTGTGGAGGAAATTTCGGGCCTCTCTGCAAGTCATGGAGTTCTCGAAGAACGACAGTTAATGGACCTGAAAGAAGTTCTAGGTGAATTTCGCGACAGCTTTAAGGACAGGCCCGGGAAGACAAATCTGATGACTCATGAAATTGAACTAACGTCAGCCGTGCCGATCACATCGAAGCCTTACAGAGTGTCTCCTCGACAGCATCAGATTATCGAGGGTGAAATAAAGCGTATGCTGGAGCTTGGGGTGATTGAGCTAATGGAAAGTGATTACACGTCACCCATGATTCTAGTTCAGGCGCCGGGTAGGGATCCGCGTCCCTGTGTCAATTATCGCAAGTTAAATGCAATAACCCGGGATAAGCTGTACCCAATACCGAACATTGAGGAACGGGTTGAAAGAGTGAGTGGTGCTAATTACATCTCGACGCTTGACTTAGTAAGGTGATATTGGCAAGTGCCATTGTCAGACAGTGCCAGCCGCTATGCCATTTATTTCTTCGGTGGGTACATGTCGGCCTCTTGTGCTAAGCTTTGGACTTAAGAATGCTCAGTATAGCTTTTTGAAATTGATGAATATTGTACTGAAAGACTTGCAGGACTACACCGTACCGTATCTGGACGACATAGCTATTTTTTCAAAAACATGGGAAGAACATGTTGCACACTTGTGTTACTTGTGTGAACATGTTGCACACTTGTGTGTGAGAAATGTGTTAACAAGGCTGCGCGATGCAGGGCTCCCCATAAAAGCCGAGAAATGCAGCTTTGGCTGTTCGCAGGTGACCTATCTTGGTCACGCGGTGGGAAGAGAGACCTGGAGTCCGTCCGAACTCAAAATGGGGCCTATTGCTGAGTTCCCGTGACCTCAGAACAAGCGAGATATTCGCTCCTTTCTGGGACTGGTGGGGTATTACCAGCGATATATACCCAACTACTCTCAGCTAGCCATTCCGCTGACAGATGCACTATGAAAAGGAGAGCCTGAAAGAGTAACTTGGGATGCCGAGAAAGAGGGTGCCTTTATAGACCTTAAGAAATTGTTAGTGTCACGGGCAGTGCTGCAAACACCTTACTACACTAAGAATTTGTAGTGCAGTGTGACGCGAGCGACAGAGGATTGGGTGTAGTATTAAGTCAGGTGGGAGGGGACGGAGAGGAACATCCTATTCTCTATGCAAGTCCTAAGTTGACAGTGAGGGAAGAGGCACACAGTGTTTCAGAAAAGGAGTGCGCATGCTTTGTGTGGGCGGCACAGAAATTATCCTGTTACCTGTACAAAGCGAAGTTCACTTTCGAGACTGATCACTGTCCGCTGATGTGGCTACGTCAAATGTCTAACAGAAATAGACGCTTGCTCCAATGAAGTCTTATCCTCCAAGAGTACAATTTTTTCGTTTGGTATACAAAAGGTAAAATGAACGAAAACGCCGATGGACTTAGCAGAATCATTTGATTTGAAAAGAGAGAGCCATTCCTTAACCATTTGCTTGTTAATTGTGTAGCTGTTGTTTAAGTGGTTCTTGTATTGGTTTACTCTGACATTTGTGACAATTTCTCTCTTTTGTGGAACTTTCAAGGGGAGTATGATCGCTTGCTTTATTTAAAATACCTCTCACAGGTCAAAATTCGTTCACGGTAATAATTTTGAGTTCGTTCTGTGAACATTTGTTTGATGGGCCTGGTAGGTTGAAGGCAGACTCCGGGCGCTTTTGCGCGGGGTAGTGTTGGGGCATCGTGATCATTTCTATGCTGTCTCCTTTTGTGTGAGGGTTTTCGAGCTGAATGTCAGCAGTCATCGTCAGCTCCAGGACCCCCTATTCATGGCCAGCAAGTGGGTTGATGGCCATTCGAGATTTTCCAGGCCCCGGAGGAGCTGTTACGATCGTCGGATTCCCCATCGCTGCGAGGCGCCGGAACGAAACAAAGAGGGCAGCCCCGTGCACTTTGCAGCAAGAAGAAAGGCGCGAAGGCGCGCTACGCTGGTCTCGCAGCTCGCATTTGACGGGTCAAAGCGTCCGCTATTCAGCCAGTTAACGGCCAAACACTTGTGAACATTTAAACAAAAGTAACTTTAATTAACAGGAATTGGGGTCACATTTTAACAAACATTCACCAGCACTCAGTAAGTCCCCATAAAAAAAGCGGTGCTGTTGCTCGAGCTGGTAGGGTGAGTCTGACCGCCGCCTGGCATTTCTTCTTCGCTCGACGACCGGTGCTTTCACTCTCTCCGTGAGCCGACAGAGAAGATGACCAATGACGCTCTGAAGGTCGTTTGCGGCGCCCGTTCGAAGTGGCCATAACAAAAGAAAAACGGTTTTCAAGACGTGGAAGTAGCCCCTATTTGGGGCTTGAGCGTCCGCCCCACTTCCGTTGGCGGCACTTGAAAGGCAAACACGGCTCCTGGCCACTCTCTTCGAGAGGGGACGGCACACTCCCCGTCTGGTGTCTGCTTGTTAGACGCCACTGTTGGTTGATGGCGAAAACAAGGGCACCACTTCTTACATCGGTCGGCAAAGTTTCATGATTGCGCCATTCCTAGCAATCTTCACCTCCACCTTGCGCACCATTCCATCCGCACTGGGCAGGCTTTGGGTGACAACGCCGATGGGCCAATCGTTGCGATTTGCTTCTTTGTCCCTAATGAGCGCGACGTCGCCTTCTTTTATATCCCTTTTTTTATATCCCTTTTCCTCACTTGCCATTTTCGACGTTCCTGCAGAGTAGCGAGATACGTTGAATGCCAGCGTTTCCAGAATCGGTTAGCCATGTTCTGGACTTGATGCCAGTGTCGCTTGTACAGATTAGTCGTATCTATTTCTCCACTTGTTGGGGATGCGCATGCTTTCTTGTGTGTCAGTAGCGTCGCCGGAGTGAGGATGAGGGGATCTTCGGGGTCCGAGGAAATCGGAGTTATAGGTCTGGCATTCATGATGGCTGCGACTTCTGCTATAAAGGTGGCAAGAATGTCGTGAGTAAGCCGCTGATGGCTTGATTGCATAAGCATGGAATCGAGAATACGGCGTGCCATACCGATCATCCTCTCTCATGCGCCGCCCATGTGGGACGCATGTGGTGGATTGAATATCCACTTACAGCCAGTGTTCGCTAGGAACCTCCCAAATTGTGAGCTATTGAAGCTCTCAGCACCAATTCCAAGTTCTCTGCATGCACCGACGAAATTCGTCCCGCAGTCAGAGCGTACAAGCTTCACAGGTCCTCTTACAGACATGAACCTTGGAAAAGGTTCATGTCTGTAAGAGGACCTTGGAACATTGTGTATGTATCCCAGAACTACCTTGCTGTCTGTGTAAAATGTGACAGAACTCAGCTGAAGTCTAACTCCCGTAGTATGGCATCGGCCATTTCCGCAGCAAGGACCGGTGCACACTACTCCAGCCTTGGGATTGTGTGGTCTGGTTTTGGCGCGAGCTTCCCCTCTCCAATGACAAATCCGACATGTTTGTTTCCCTGCTTGTCGATTACCCGTAGGTATGCTACCGCGGTGATGGCACTCGTGGACGCATCTGAAAACACCTGAATTTCTCTAGTGGCGGCTTCAGAAGTTGAGTGCGGTACATAAGCTCTCCGCACATGTCGGCAATGAAGTGCTTGTAGAGAGTTCTTTCATTCATCCCAACCTTGTTTCTTTGCATCCGAAAGTGCCGTGTCCCAGTCAGAACTTTCCGCCACGAGGTCACGGAGCAGGTGCTTTCCCTGAACCGTTACAGGTGCCACGAACCCCAGCGGGTCAAACAGACTGTTGACGGTCGACAGCACCCCTCGCCATGTATAGGGCTGGTTTTGAAGAGGAGCTCTGAAGACGAAGGTGTCGTTGCCTACATCCCAAAGTAGACCGAGGCTTCTCTGCATATTTCATATTTGATTCGTCTTTGTTCAAGTCAAGACTTTTCAGTCCCTGCGCACGGTCTTGTGGAGAAAATGCGTTCAGCACATTCTGCCTATTTGAGGCAATCTTGTGCAGCCTTATGTTAGCTGTAGAAAGCATATTTTGCGTTCTATGCAACAGACTGATGACGTCTTCCTCACACGAAAGAGACTTGAGTGCATCATTGACGTAGAAGTCTCGCTCGCTGAACCTCCTGGGATCTTCACCAAATTGTTGAGCAGCCTGTGGAGCAGTTCGCCGAAGCCCATATGTTGTCACCGCGGGTGAGGGACTGTTGCCAAAACGTGGACCTTCATTCGGCATTCCATGATTTCTCGGGAGATGTCATTGTCCTTAAACCAGAGGAACCTTTGGTAGTTCTGATGATCTTCACGAACGACGAAATCGTAAAACATCTGCTCAATGTCGGCAGTTATCGCCACTGAATCCTGCCAGAAGCGTATCAGTATTCCCACAAGATTGTTTGTTAGGTCGGGTCTGGTGAGAAGGCTTCGTGCTGAGCGCTGGAGTCAAACACCACGCGAACTTGATCGGGTTTTTGAGAATGATGAATGCTGAATATGGGTAGGTACCAGCCCTCTTCGTCCATGTTAAGTGGTGGAGCTTCCTCTGCATGACTCCTGAAGAACAGTTCTTTCATGAAGTGCACGAAGCGCTTTTTTGTCTCAGGGTTTTTTCGCAACGTGCCTCGCAGCGAGTACAGGCGAGAGAGAGCCTGTTCTCGGTTATTCGGAAGCCATCTTCTTGGTGAGCGGAAATGTAGAGGGGCAACCCAGTTATTTGACCTGTCTTTGTATAATTCCCTATCCGTAATATTGAGGAAGGCTCTGTCTTCTATAGACAGGGAACGCTCGTTGTCTTCTCGCGTTGTCTTGAACAGGTTAGGTGCCAAAGTGTCATCTGATGCTGTTATTGATGAGAAATCAATCTTGACCTGATGCCTATTCGCAGTGTAGAAAACTGGTGCTTCCATCACCATGAAATGTTTTGTACACGGGGTGAAAAGGGATGGTCTTCCGTTGCCCAGAATGTGTGTTTTCACCACAGTTATGGTGCCTGTTTTACGCGTACGATTCAGGCAGACGTTTCCGACAATGACCCATCCAAGATTGAGCTTCTGTGCATAAAGAGCGTCAAGCGGCCCGTTAATGGTCTGGCAATCTTTGTGGACTCTGAGAACGTCTCGACCGAGGAGGAGCAGTATTCTTGCCTCTTCGAGAGGTGGAATGTCAGCGGCAATGGCCTTCAAGTGCAGATAATTCTGTGCTGCGTCTGGCGTTAGAATTTCTTCCCTGTTGTCCGGAATCTCACCGCACTCAAGAAGAGGCGGAAAGGAGAGCTTGACATTGCCCGATACGCTCTGCACAAAGACGCCGTTTGTGATCCTACCAACAACGTCAGTACTGCCGGAACAAGTGCGTAATGTGTACTGGGTAGGTGTGCCCTCCACACTAAACTCTTCGAGAAGTTCTGGCCGAACCAACGAACGATTACTCTGTTCATCGAGTATTGCGTGTGCTCTTCATATTTTGTCAGGCTGAGATTGATGAGTCACATCCACGAGGCAGATTTTAGCACACGATCGGTAGTTGTCGTTCACGTTTGCCACCTCGGTACGCGTAGATGTTACTCTTTCATCCAATTTCTGAACAGAGCTGTTATCGCGTTCAATCGGCTTCGGCGACTCTGAGCACGTAGTTGATGGGTGAAGCGCTGTCGCATGATTACCGCTGCTGCATATGTAGCATTTTACGACCACCTTGCATTGCCACTGCGTGTGGTTTGAGGATAAACAACATCGTAGACATATTCCGTGCGCTTTAAGAAAGGTCATCCGCTCTTCCAGTGTTCTTTCACGGAAAACGCGACACCTTGAAGAGGATGAGGCTTCTTGTGATGCGGGCATCATTTTTCGAAGCTCTTCGATTCAAGTAGCTGCTTTGGAGTGGTTTCCTGAACCCGCTCGAAGGCGTGATCTACATTTGTTTTCCTTGCTGACACAGATGACTTTGCAGCGAGGTCTTGGTGGTCGTTTCTTCTTTTCGCTGTGTGATCGAAGACGAGACATATTGTGGTTGCAGGATAAAGCTGGGATTGTTCCTCATGCTTGCCTGGTCTTGAACGAACTTTGAAAAAAACTGCAAAGGGTGGGAACGCATTTTTAAAGGGTGGGAACGCAGTGTTGTTCTTTTTTTCGTATTTAGTCCCCACTGACATCTAATTTTCTTGAAGTCCAGATGGTAACTAGGAAACAATTTTGTTTATTCCTCTTGCGCCATCCAAATAGTTCAGACCGGCGAGGTAGGAATCAGATTTGGCAGCTTTGAGTCCCAGCAGGAGGTCTCCGAGCTCTTGCAATTTGGCATTATCCCGGTACGATATTCTTGGGAATTCCTCCAACCTCCTCAGCAGCGCATCCTCAATTGCCTCAGGACGTCCAAAGGTGTCGTCAAGCCGTTTCCACACGATGTTTAAGCCCTTCGAGAAGTCATCCGCATGAACAGATTTCAACCTTCGAACTTGATGCGATGACTCAGGACCAAGCCATGTGATTAGAAGGTTGAGCTCTTCCTGTGCAGAAAGGTCTACATCTCTGATGGCGCCTTTGAAAGATGACTTCCAAGCTCGAAAGTTCTCAGGTCGATCATCAAACTTCGTAAGTCCTGTAGAGACAAGGTCTTTGCGGCACAGGAATTTAAGGACGCCGGCAAGCTCTAAGCTTGAACTGTTAGGTGCTGGCGTGTACGCAGGGGACTGATGATAGTCACGCAAGTCCGTGAGGTGGTTAGTTACTTCGGCATGCTCCAAGCTCTGGCTTCTCGAATGAACAACAGGCGCCTGAAGAGACGCAAGCTCGGCATCACATATGGCGGCTTGCTCAGTGATGTAGCTCGAAGCCCGTAGTGTCCGGTCTAAAGGTGGGTGTGGGCGCACACACTCCCCGCCATCCTGCTCCACAACTGCCTCGAGTGCACTTGCCTGCACGTCTGTAGCAGCTTCCTCTTTTTTATGTTGTAATACCTCAAGCTCGGCCTCAATTCTTGCCTTCTCTAAGCGCATTGCGGCCTCTTTACGACCAAACTGAGCTCTTGCTTTGACGGCCTCTGCTTGCGCGCGGGCCTGCACAGAAGCCAGGCTAATCGTAGAGGAGCCCGATCGTTGTGATCGCGGGGAAGCTCTTGAGTCAGCCGATAGAGAGAACTGCGATGCTGTTTCGTGTGCCTTGTCATGTTCTTGTGGCGTAGCCTCTCGTAACTTTTCGCTCACGATCGCCTCACGGTCTTCATCGATTGCCTGTCGGAGCTGTAATTCGTGCCTGGCTTAAGACGTCTTCGCCTTCTCGTGAAAGGCTGAGTATCTTGCGGTAGCATGCTCGTAGCACTCGTAACTTGCACAAAGCTGTGTTTTGGCGCCGGTAAACTGTCCTCCCTTAGCGCGCGACAGTGCCTGAAGAGCGCTCTCCACGTTTTTCCAAACAGAATCTAGTTTACGGCAGTGCTCTTCGCGGCTCGTTTGATACATTTCTTTAGCCCTCGTCGATAGGGTTGTTTTTCTTTGCGGCCGAATGTTTGATGCGGAAGCTTCATCTTGTGGTGTGACATTTGGACACTCATGCGTCAGCTCTTTCTGGTCCATTCTTGCTTGCATGTTTTGTCTCGGAGCGGACGTATGTGAAACAAACGGTGCTAAGCTGCGCGTTGAGCGTTGAGAGATGAAATGAGCCCACCTTGTTGAGCCCACCTTCTGCTGTCAGCTGCTCAACCCCTTGTCGATGAAATCCTTGCAATGGGCATGTGTCTGGGTTCAACCGAGGGTCTTGCCGTGGCGACGTATCCCATTGCCGGCGGACGTTGAGTTGGCGGCCGATGGCAGTTGAAGCGCTTTTTTACTATGCTAGTCTCGCAGCTCGCATTTGACGGGTCAAAGCGTCCAGTATCCAGCCAGTTAACGGTCGAACACTTGCGAACATTTAAACAAAAGTAACTTTAATTAACAGGAATTGGGGTCACATTAACAAACATTCACCAGCACTCAGCAAGTCCCCGTAAAAAAGCGGTGCTGTTGCTCGGGCTGGTAGGGTGAGTCTGACCCCCGCGGCATTTTTTTTTTTTCCGTCGACGACTGGTGCTTTCACTCTGTCCGTGAGCCAACAGAGAAGATGACCAATGACGCTCTGAAGGTCGTTTGCGGCACCCGTGTAATGTGGCCATAACGAAAGAAATAGGGTTTTCAAGACGTGGAAGTAGCCCCTATTTGGGGCTTAGGCGTCCCCCCTACTTCCGTTGGCGGCAGTTGAAAGGCAAACACGGCTTCTGGCCGCTCTCTTCGAGTGGGGACGGCACACGCGCTCTGCAGTTTTGCGCGAGGGGTTGAACACGGATCAGAAGCACACGATTGTCACTGGTGCGGAGTTGAAGTGCGACTCTTCGAGCCTCCGTTCACCAATTACGGTCACGACCCCGAGCGCCAAAATACGTGGAAATGGGGCCTCTGACTGCGGCTATGTTTCATCGGCTGACAGGATGCCTGCGCGTGGATCCGTGCCAGCTGCCCAGACCCATGCTCTGGGGCGAGGGGCGAACCGTGCCTGCGGCCGCCAGTCGACACCGCGGGTGGTCATCGAGCTCCCAGAAGACGCACTCTTCGCATCCAGCATGCTAGAGGCATGTTTTGCGCGAAGACACGATTTCGCGAGAATATTACAAGTGTGTGTGTGCGTGCGTGCGTGTGTGTGTGTGTCGTCCCCGGTTTCCCTAGACCTGGACTCTGGGGATTTGGAGGGGGATAAAAATGCAAGCCGATGCCTGAGAGGAGAGATCTGGAACCAACTTTCATTCTGTACAAATGTAATTAAACCTCTTGTCTTCCTCTCTGGAACATGAGTCAGGTTCTCTCCAACAGCAGCTCTTCTGAAAGACAAGGTCTTCGATCACCTGTCTGGACGCGAGGAAACCAGGGCAGTCGGCGAAGTCTCTCTAACCTTCAACAGCGCGTACTGCACTTTTTAAACAGCCTAAGCGAACAAGTCATTTCTTGGCCAGACAATCGTAAGCAAGAATGGATCAAAACTGACTTTTTTTTAAGAAGTTGAGGTAAAGACCTGCGCAACGCCATAGGCTGCGTGGAAGCTTGCCACATAGAGATTAAGAAGCCGGAGAGTCATCGCATTCATACTTTAACCGCAAGAAATTTTCATATGTGGTGCTCCAGGGAATATGCAATGACAGGAACGAATTCGTTGTTGTTTTAATAAAATTTCCTGGATCTGCACACGATGCCAGGGGGCTTCGTGAAGGCCCTTTCTTTGAGGTAGCGCCGACGAAGTGTGCAGACAGTAACCTGCTTGGAGACCCTGCATACCCCTTGCTCCCGTGGTTGTTAGCACCATACTGGGATAATGAGCAGACTTTTCCAGCAAGGAAAAAGCGCTATAACAAGCGCCACTCACAGCAGTGATCTGCCATTGAGAATGCCTTTGGTCATCTGAAAACAAAGGTTTCAGATGCTTCACTTTGTTGATGCTGCTACAATGGCTGCTTGTGCGTTGCACAACATATGCTAGAGAGATGGATTTCATTATTGAGCTCCAAGAAATGGCAGAGATTGAAGAAGTTGGAAATGATGATGAGAATGATATAACAGGCTGAAGTTTGGCTGCATACAATGAATTTCTGAGAAAAGCCATTGCTCAAAAGCATTGTTATTGCCTCAATGAAGATTTTATGAATGATAGTGCGAAGTGAGGATGTCAATAACAATTTGTGATACTCAATATTGGACTGTGTTGTTTTCTAAGAAAAAGAGAAACAATTTTGTTGAATCTCAATTTATTCTCAATTTTTCCCCCATTGACTTTCAACAGCAGTCACCAGGTGTTCGAAAAGTCTCATTTTTGCCTTTGACCGCTCCTCTCTCTCTTTCTGGTTTTTTATGAATTCTTGCAGGAGAGCTTGAATCGGAGTGCGATCGACCCTTTTCTTTTTCTGTGGCTGACTTAATCTTGTTTCTTCATCTGCAGCCACGTCTTCAAGTTCGGCAAGTTCAGAACCATAATGTGTAGCAACCACACCTTTCGGTTTGTCAGGTTCTGCATCTTTAAACACACTCACTGGCGGACGATCATTTGGCATGCCTGTATCGAGCTGTCTCTGAAATGAAATGTAACCTCACAAACATGAAATATTTACATTTCGTATACAATAACTTTACCTGTTCTTCCTAGGGCAATCAGCACTGTCGGGGTATGTGATGTTCTTTCTTCAGAAGATCCCTCAGTTCTCTAGAAATAAAAAATATTGTTAGTATGTTCTTCTCTTACTTGGTGCGTTTGTACTCCCGCTCAAAACTTTTTTATTTATTTTGTACTTGAAGCGGGCTACACGGAGATTTAAATTTCTTAGAAATGATTTTGGCAAGCGTTTGCCGAAGGTCTTTTTCGTCCTGGAAAAAATACATGCAAAGCTTCAATGATGACAAACAGAAAGATATGGCATGTGTCAGAAACATGTATAAGTTACATATGTGGTGCACTTCACAATTACTCTAAATAACACTTACTGAAAGCCATGCTTTTTGCTGAGAAGGTCCTTAACTCTTTCGTTACCGTGGGAAAATGTGCCACTTTTTGTAGGTTTTTGTAATTATTTTTTGTAGTAGACATTATCATTGTTACAGTGCCATGTTATATATCAATAGAAAGCTAAATAAACGTACTTTCTAATTATATTACTTTTAAAAAGAAATATTTGGGGGTAACAAGTAATAATATTCTTGAAAAACAAGATTTATTGAAAATCAGTGCTTATAACACAAAATTAGAAAAAAAAAATTTGAAATATACAAAATGTTTTCAAATCAATGGCCTATAAAAGAAGAAAGTTGGAGCTGCCTAGCTCATAAACCATATGAGTTACAAACTTTTTTTTCTGCCTAGTGGAAACTGCCTTGTTCCATCTAGTGCCACAATTATATTTTTTCCCTCTACAAATTTTTCAAACAGAACGATGCAATGAATGTTACTGAATAAATAGATAAATGAGCTGTTGAACCATGGGCATTTTAAAAAATTGTGCTGAATAGGAACTCGGGAAAAAAATCTCAAACACGAAACATAACTCTGAACACGGCACCAAAACAGCGTAAGGTATGCCTTTACCATAAAAAAAAGTTGTAAATGTGTAATTAACAAATATAACTTCACATTACAATGTCTAATAGTAGCCACAGGCTCTAGAACCTATCTCAAAGCTCTAAGTAGTGAAAAAATTCAATTCCTAAGGTTGGCGTGGTACTGGGCAAAACAGTTTCCGGCTGTAGTGAAGCACAAGCAAACATTGCAGGTTTTGCAGATGACATTTGTTTTATGGTCTAGTTTGTTGTCCTCATAGCACTTCTTGCATCTTCTCCGCTTCTCCAATCTATATGGCTTGTGCTGGGTGGACTTGGTTTGAGGAAGTGTGGGAACCTGTGGCCTCTCCTCAAGATTGAGAAGTTGCTGGGCGAGCTCCATTCGGAAAGCCAGCTGGTCAAAGTTTGATGGTCTTAGCAGCTCAGATGCTCCGGCATGCTGCTGGCGATGAGCTTGAAAAATGACAGAGCTGTTGACACAAGCAATGTCAACTGAGTGGAAAAACACAGTTTTTCACCATCGGACGCATTTGATGAGCACATTATACAACGTAATCATTTGGTGGGACTTGTCAACGCCAAGCATATCAGCATTGTATTCATCAACAAGCTTTGGCTTTTGCACAGATATTTCCTGCCACTTCCCATCTTTTTTCACCCGACGCCTTGCAATCACATGGTTGTTGGCTGTATGGATGGTGCTCATCATGTTCACTACTCGCCGATCCTTTCACTGCAGGTACAAAACGCCACTTTCTCTCAACCAACGACTGTTTCCTTTTTCAGCCTTCTTCTCCCAGCTGCTGTCTTTCATCTGTTGCGGAAATCCACGGCGATCCTTTTTTGTTGTGCCGCAAGCCAGCGTACATGTTTTCAGTAAATGCAGGAACACAGCTGTGGATGTGTAAAAATTGTCCATATATAGATATGGTAGCCCTGGTCCAGATATGGCTCGCACAGCTTTGTAACAACGTCAAAAGCTAAGCCATTGGCGCTTGCTTTCTCTCGCTTGCCCGTGTACACATAAAATTGTATGGTGTAGCCTGTCTGAGTGTCAGCAAGCATCCACAACTTATACCTCCACTTCACAACTTTGTCCTTCATATATTGGCGAATTCCCGATCGTGCTTTCAACTTTACCGTCCTTTCATCCACTGAAAGGCTTTTCCGTGGCTGGAAAAATTTCGCTGAATGCTCATTCATGTGCTCAAGCAGCCAAGAAATTTTATCCAACTTTCGGCCGCTTTCTTGGTCAGGGTCCGAGACATGGATCATACCCAGAAGAGCAAAAAAAACGCGTTCTCGACATTATTTTGGGAGGAACGAAACCCGGAAACATGGAGCCTCTGCTCCAGTAGAAAGGTAGCCATGGCAGCTCGACGATGCCCATATATAGATCAGCAGGCCAATGAATTTCATCATCTCCGTGGCCGTCACTTCTTTCCACGAACCATCAGCCTCGGCATAGGACTGCTTCTTCAAGATTTGCGTCCACGCATATTTATTTGTGTTCACACAAATCCTATTTACTACCTCCGCTGTGAAAAACATCACAAAAACGTCGATCGCTTTTGTGAGCCGCTTTGCTTCACTGCACAGCACCATTCCGAGGTCAAGGTCTCGTTCTCTTCTTGGGTTAAACGCCACTCTCTGCTGGGCTGATGGAAGCAGATCTCCACCATATACTGTAGAGACCCTGTAAATAAGAGATATAATATTGCCAACATCCTTACGACATTTCAAGCGGCCTAAAAAATCTGTAACCTGAGAAGTGCTAAAAAACTAAAATTACCGCCGAACAGCTGACGACGATCCAGGCTGGTTTTGCGAATCTCCATCGTCAGAACTAAACTCCGACGATCCGATATTATCCTCAGAGTCACTGCTGCTAGAAACAGCAGAATAATCAATTGCAGATGCGACAGAATTGCCAGAAAGACGTCGTTCAGGCGAGGGTCCGGCAGCCGGATCGTCAGCCATCTTCGTAAACATAAGAAGCGAACTGCGCAATTTCATGATGATGATAATGATGGTAATGAGGCCATTCCCTTTGTAACGGGCGGGCACACTTTGGCACCCTAGCGATAGTAAAAAAAATAAAAAGAAAATAAGAAAATAAAATACAAACTGGGCGGGTTGCGGAGTTAAGAACCCTCCCGAAGTCCCCGGAGAGTTATTTTTCTCCATTGTTCTAGGCGAGTTTTGCTGCGCCTCACTGCGGCGTAGTCCACCACATCACCTGAGTCCACAAAACCCAGTGCGGCAGCGAGATCTGTGTTCGAACTGGATGGGCTCAGTTGCAGGCACTCAGTCACGATGTGTGTGATGGTCTCGTCAGCCCCACCACACGCACGACACACCACACTCACGAGTTCACCGTCGTTTACGGACGGGAGTACGCAGGGCCCCTGCTCTCGCCTCAAACAACAGCGCACTTCCAAGGCCATTGTCGTACAGTGGGACTGGAGCAATGGTGTCCTTGTGCTGGCGGTAGAGAAGGAGACTTGACTTGTTCACATGTGCCTGCCTCCACTTCTCTTCCTCGGCTTCCTTAATACGTTGGCGAATTTCCTTAGTGCGCCCCCGTGGGTTTTCGGCCGCCAGTGGCGCCTGGAAAAGCCCAAACTTTTTCTCAAGTTTGTACACTCGTCGTACCCACTTGGTGCGCATACATGTCACCACGAGGTAGTCAAAAACTCGTCGAGACCACCTCTTGCGGGCCATGTACATCAGGCGGCAGTGGACCGTCAGTTTGCTGGCCGCCTCACGCGCTTTGAAGCTCGACCAGCCGATGTCCACCTGGACCGTCTCGTTCGCCACCATGCCACAACAGCCCAGAGCGATGCGTCCTACTTCCCGCTGTCGCCGCTCTAACCGTCAGTTTGCTGGCCGCCTCACGCGCTTCGAAGCTCGACCAGCCGATGTCCACCTGGACCGTCTCGTTCGCCACCATGCCATGACAGCCCAGAGCGATGCGTCCTACTTCCTGCTGTCGCCGCTCTAACAATTCCCGGGTGGCCGCTGACATAATCACGACTGCGTTCGCAAATGTCAGCCCAGGCACGTGAACGAGCTTCCAAAAGTCACGTACCATTAAATACCCCTTGCAGCCCCACAAACAGCGGCGCCAGAGGATGCTCTGAGCCCGCAGTACAGCTTCACGCATCTTCGCCTCATGTAGGCTGTACATGTCCGTTGATGCTGACAATTTTACACCCAGGTACCTGTATTCGGTGCAGCTGCTCACTTCGGCATCCCCCAGGGTCACAACACTCTCCTTGGTGCACTCCCCCACAAGTCTGAGAAGGGCTGTCTTCTTAACGTTGAAGCAGAGCCCCAGGCGGGTGATTTCATCCTGGCAGATGTCCAGCAGTACCTGCATTTCCTCGGTGCTTTCTGCCATGAGCACGATGGCGTCTGCGAACGTTAAGCCCGGTTGACAACACCTCTCGTCGATACCGCTGGTCGTGTGGTGGAGTCGGAAACCAAGGCTGGAGCTAAGAAGCTTCCTCTCGAGGCTTGAGGCGTAAAGAATATACAGTAATGGTGAAAGTGGGCAACCCTGACGCAGGCCTTTCACTACTACAACAGGGTCTGACTGAACATCTCTGAAGTGTGCCACTACAGTGTTACCTCTGTACATACGTCTCACGGTCGAGATGACGATCTCTGGAAGGCCCAAGTGGTTCATGCAATCAAACAATGCTGCCTGCGGAACACTATCGTATGCTTTCTGTACATCCAGAAAACAACATAGCAGAGATTGCCCTTCAAGCTTCGCTATTTCGGCACACTGGGTCAGAGTGAAAATATTATCCTCCAATCTAAGACCCGAACGAAACCCATTTTGTAGTTCAGTCAGCAAGTTCTACGTCTCAGCCCAGCCACTGAGCCATTCCCTTAGGATACCGGCAAACATTCGGTACATCACGCTAGTGGCCTTGATAGGGCGATAGCTCTGCAGCAGGACCGCCGCGCCGCCTTGCTTTAGGATCAATGTTATCCGACCCTGACGCCATTCCTTCGGGATTTCAGCGCCAGAAAGGATGCTCGACAGCTGGTCTGCAAGCTTCTCCCTAGCCTGTGGGCGGAGGCACTTCGCCAGGCACGCTGGCACCTCGTCGGGCCCCGTTGCAGTTCGAGTGCTCATTCGCGCTAAGGCACGGATGACTGTCACACTGCTCACCGCCCAGCGGGGTTCCGCTTCCTCTTGCCTTTTGCCGAGGGCAGGATGCAGTGTCGCAGCCGCGGGAGCATCCTTGTCGCCGTCATTTCCCGTCGAGCCAAACAGTCCACTGATGTATCGTGTCAGGTGCTGCCGCACATGTGCCACTGGCTGGTTGGTGTCAGCATCCCTCAATTGGGGTGAAATCTGTTGTCGCCTGTCCGGTGTTTGCACGTATTGCCAGAACTTCTGGGCTGCGTTCTTGACCTCTTCGCGCAGAGATTGAAATAGCTTTTTGTTGTACTCGGCAATTTTCGCCTGCACCAATGCCTCTACCTCGTGCTTCAGTTCAAGATATCTCTGCCAGGTGGCTGCGCATGCCTCTGTATCCGACGACCGCACCATCCTTCGATGCTCCCTGTTTGCCTCTCGACGCCTTTTCCAGGCTTCCTCAACATCGCTCTTTGACGCTCATGTCGACCGTCTGTCTGGGACCATATGTCGTTCCACCATCCGTCGCAGGGCCAACATGTACTCGTCATAAGTGGCAGCCTCGTGCATTTCGGCACAAGCCTCGAAGTCCCCAACGACAGCCTCGATAGAATGGTGTGGTAGATACCGCTTGATCTTCTTTCGTCAGGAAATTATTTTTCCCTTATGACAGGAGTGTCCGAAGCTGAGCCTGAGGCAATTATGGTCGCTGCCGAGACCGTACTTTCCCTCTTCATCTACACCGCACCTCTGTAGCATTGCAAGCAAACGCAGAGAGACCAGGGCATAATCAATATTGGTGGCGCTGCCGCGAGCACACCACGTGAACGGTCCCTCCCACTGTGGCTCGAGGTTCATGATGACGAGGTCTAAGTCTTCGGCCAACTGCAGGAGCAGCTGCCCGTTGGCATCCAGGTGCCCGTCCAGCTCACTCAGGTGCCCATTAAAGTCGCCAATAACGATGAGCTCGTTGTCTGCCTGCAGTCGTCGTGCGTCATCGCATACACATCCAATAAGCCTTACATTTCCTTCGTGTAGGCCTTGCACAGACAAGTATACAACACACACCGCAGTGTTCACACCAAGCACATTTCCTGTTACCCACAAGTGGTCTCTGCATTCCCCATCCAAACGTTGCCAGTGGAGGTCGTGGTGCCATAACACACCGACCCCTCCCCCTTTGCGACTCTGGCCAGATCTGTTCTGACCCGTCCAGTGCCAGTCTGGCTGAATTGGTGGCTCTTCCAGATATCGCAAGTGGGTCTCTGCCACTGCATATAGTGAGAACTCTTCGTCTCTCAGGGCATTATACAGGTCTCCCCACTTTTGTTCCCGGCGGGCACCGTGCATGTTAAGAAAACCCAATCGGAAGCATTGCCACTTCGCCCGGCGCCTATGGCACTTTGATCGACATGTCTGAATGTCCTCTGGACCACAGTGTCTCCCATACTCCCCACTGCGAAAGCTCTCCTGCTCAGGTCCTGCTCGGCACGGAGGGCATGTCATTGGGGACATTGTTGCCTCATGTAGTGCTGGACCATGTCGGCTATCATGTGAGCCAGGTCTAGTCCAATAGGTAGTGCTCCCATCAGTTGGGTTTGGTATGGAGGCGGTATGTTGCCCTGCCAGGGCGGGGACTGCTGGCGCTGGACGGCTTGTGGCATCACGTCGTTTGATCGCGTCTCCTGGAATAGTAGCCCCACAGGGGGCACTTTGGCCCAATGCTCTGTTTTCTGGGTGTTCGTCGGCTCCTGTGGGTGTTTGGTGGTGCCGGGTTGTGGATGCCGGAGAAGAACGGGGTGCTGCGTCTGGGGCCGAGCTGGATGACCTTCGCTCCCCTGTCCGCAAACGTCTAAGGCAGTAGGTGTCAACCCGCCCGGGCTCCCTTGGCCAGTGGTACCGGTGTCGTTTTCCTTTTTTCTCTTCGGGCCCCTTTTGTCGCGTCTCCGAGGACCTTCTCGGTTCCCTAAAAAATTGTTTGCAATCGTTGCCAATCGGCTCGCCACTTGGGAGGCTGTGTCTGCGACATAGAGAGCACTGTCCCGGGCCAGCCATCCTTCTTCCAACTGCTTAATGTTGTCCAAGAACGTTCCTCTCAGTATGGAACACATCTTTCTTAGCTGGGCATTCAATGTAATAGCTCGAGCCAGTGTAACCTTCTCTCAGGTAGTCACCACTGAAACAGAGCAAATCACCAGCCTCTCCGCGTACAGGGCCACGCTGTCACGTATCACTTGGACGACGTCTTCAGGGCGGGTCCCCCGAATTGCGTCTGTTGCTCCCACCAGCAGCACCACCAGCCGGCGACAACGGCCGGCTTCCCCTTGGGGTTCTCTTATGTACTGGTGTAGCAACTTCTGTGCACGTTTCAGTCGCGTGTTGCGTCCAGCATGTCTGCAGATTCTGTTTGGGGCCAAGTTGTCGTTGGAGTGTTCTTGCGACGTGTGGCACGTTCAGATCTTCCACCAGCGAAATCTGCGAGTGGGTATTGCGGGAAGCCTGAGCTGACTTCGCCTACCCTTTAGAGTGTCGACGCTCCTGCTTCATCACATCGTCGTTCAGCCTCGGGGGCGCCTCCGGGCCCATTGCAGATAGATCCATTGTGTTGTCTGGGGCTGGGAGGTTGTCTTCTTGCCTCACACCAACTTGCCGAGCTTCCCCAGGTGAATTTGGTGTAGTACCTAGCTCTTGCAGTGATTCACCCGTCGACCTGTCTACAGCCTCCTTCATATTCGTGTGTATTCGAGGCCATTCGGTTGGTGCCCTGCCTTGCTCCTGTCTGCATGGGTCGTTGTGATCGTCGTGTGCTGAGTCGTCAAAGTTGACAGGCGCGCTCTTTCCGTCCAGGGGCTGAGTCTCGGGCTGTCGCGATGAGCCTGATGTTGGGGTTCTCATCGCCCCGGTTTCGGGTGTTGATATGGACAGACTGGTCAGGTACCTCCTGGCCTCGGGCGGTTACTTGCTGCCCCAGACCTGCTACTATGGCCTCAAGTGCATGTAGCCTGTAGCCTGGTCTGTGAGGCTTCTACTGTCAAGCATGGCTTGCAAGTGAATGGGTTAACCGCACTGGCCGTGGTGAGGTCACGGAGGCCAGCCTCGTCAAGGTATAACCATCTGTCACATCTGTCGCACTGTACGACTGGTGCGCCGGTGCGTTGCTGTTGTTTTGCTCGCTTCGTTATTTGGCCTTCAATGTTACCTGTTGCTTGTCACTAGCAGTAGCCTGTTGTCTTTCTGGCCTACCTCCTCGGCGTCATAGTATGCTGCACGTCAAAACAGCGAGGGCAGCCGATAACATTCCACGAACCGCCTCTCGCACACCACTGGTGTAGAAACTGGCGGCACCTCTCGTCCGCAGGCGGCACCACTCCACTACATGCCGATGTTGCTTTCGGGGTTCGAGACCGGCCCGTTAGGCCTCGTCCTCCTAGAAGCTCGTACAGCGCGATGGTCCGTTGTCACTGCACATAGATGGTAGCCCGATGGTCCCTGGGACTCGATGAGACACTCCCCCGCATCTGGAGCGCAGCATTTGTTCACGTACGCCTTAACGGCACATCATAACTCACATCACTTCCTCCTTGGCTGTACACGCACGCACGTGAGCACATTCTGGTTGCCGCACGCACGTGAGCACGTGTGTGCTCACGTGCGTCACGAACCGGCGATAAAAATCACTGACGCGCGGAAAAAAAACAAACTACTCAGGAAATGGAACATTAGTGATTAGAAAATGTGCTGGATGGCGCAGCTAGTCCATAGGAGCGCCGGTATTTTGAAATTTTCGCGCTGCGCTTATGGGTCACCGGTGACCTAAGTTCTATGGACGCGGTTACGAAAGAGAGCTCTTTGTATTTGTTAATTAGAAATCTTGCTTTTCACCCGCTCCGCAGCTTTGGCTCTAGAGAAGGATGTTCACTGGTCTGGCTCAGTGCCATAGCTACAACATTGGAAAAATGTCTGTTCACGATGCCATGCTCATCATCAGTGCTTTGTTTCTGTGGCACATCGTCCTCAAAAACTAGTGTGATGACTGTTTCATCTATAAAGAAAATGTAGCAAGAGTCTTACTTAATGCTAATTAAAAGGTTCTATGATGACATTTCATTTGAAAAAATCGTGCATCTTGTAGGAAGTAATGAAACCACAGATGTGCATGAAATACACAAAATATCAAAAAATGTTATATTTTGCACTCTTAAATACTTGTATTATGTACTAAATTTGGGGTAACCGAACTGCTTGGAACTTACAAGCATTATTTCTTTTAAAAAAATAACATTGTGGTCATGTAGAAACTCTGTTTATTTGAACACACTGAACCGCCATTTAATGTACACAGCATTGTGAAGATGGCGAATATATTGAAGTACAAGATATTGAGAACCCAAAAAGTTGCCACAACGCGAAGAGCAGAACTATTAGAAAGGCTCCGCAAATGCTACTAGGAAAACTAAGACGATGAAGGACGTCAAAACTGTTGAGCGCGTGCACGTGCCTGCGAGATATTTCTGGGTTAACTTGCTTTCCCTGAAACCTCTCCAAGGTGGCGATGAGAACTTCTCAACCTGCCCGTAGTAACATTACGCACAGACAATAAAACATACACAATGTGCCACAGTTCAAGTTTTTAAAGCCTTGTGAAATGGCCTTGTGTTAACAAATGCGTTCCACAAGACTCACTGCATAGCGGTCTTGGTACCTAATATGGGAGATGCACATTACACGCTCGCCTGCACAGCATGCAGCGTGCTGGCATCCAGCCTAATTTGATGTCAAAACGTTCACATATTTATCTCATTACAAGCACTATGAATGATAATTAGACAGTAGACTAAACAGGTGTATGCTTACCTGGTGCTCTGTAGGCAAAACCATCGCCCTGTGCAAGTCGGCTTCAGTGTACGCCAAGAATGGGTGTAAGGAGAGTTTCCACTTTGTTGATGTTTGCTCTCACCGCCTTGGTCGATGCCAGAGCTGCTACAATCGTCTACTTACGCTGCACTCTGAACCACGGCAACACTGTACCACCACCAACAGAGGTGCAAGAAAACGCAGGATAAAGCGTGAACCTAGGCTGCAACTTTCTCGCACTTTTTTAAACGAACAGCGGTGTGCAGAGGGCACTAGACTGCACGGCTGAATCGAACGGTAGTGTGCAGCACTTCATGAACTGGTTCTCGGAGTGCAGGCGAATTGAATGGACCTAGAAAAGATTCATAAGCAGCCCCATCATCTAAGTGGTTGTGAGAACCAAAGTGATAGAAGACTGAATGCAAGTCTTCTGTGACTTCTTTTTCACTAACTTAAGTAAGTCTATGACCCCCAGAATGTAGTGTGCCATATTCGTGGAAGGAATCATGCCATGGTCAATCACAATAGCCGAGGAGGGTACTGTTGGGAATGGGATGTTGCAGCATCCAAGCACTTCCACCACTGTTAGGAATGGGCTTGTGTGGCTGATGCGAACACGTGTGGGTGTCGTGCCTCGAGCAATCACGAGGACGAGTTGGAAGACGGAAAATATTTTATACAGGGAGTATTTACATGTTGATGGTCTCAACTCTCAAAGAACAGGCATGGCCCTCTTTGGTGCACAGGATGAAATTGAAATGGTGGGGTCCACCCCCGCATTCTCCTCTCCACGCAGTGGTCACAAATCCACCAATCCTGTTCCTCTTGCTGCTGCACAGTGATGATCAAGCCTTCTCTTCCGAGGGTCAATACCCAGTCGATGACATAGGACCATGATGTTAGTGAATGGTGGCCCTTTTGGTGAGCTGGTGGCTCGCTGACAGTCCATGTCACACCTGGGCAGGGTAAGGCCAGCCTGACGACATCAGTGGTGTCAGGCAGGTGGCGCCTTGCGTTTGTGGGGCTTTAGAGTTTCTCCTGCTCAGGAGTGTTGTTTTGAAGTCTGAGAAGTGTAGAAAGACAAGTCGACAACTGGCGTAAGTGATAAGAGCTAACAAAGTAGCGACACATTGGTATGCAACACATAGCCATTAGCCCCAAAAGTCTCACATTCTTTGATGTAGGGCAATTATATCTTTGACAACTGTGACATGATGAAACACACTCCTTGTCTTCAGCCGCAGCTCGTGGCCACTAGTATCGGTCTACCAGTTAGTGCAGCATGCGGTCTGTGCCCAAGTGGCCTGCACAATCATGCATGGAATGCAAAATAGCTGGGCACATCTCTGCAGGGGCTTCTATGACTGTATACCCTGCAGCTGTATGCTGTTGTGAATTGTTATGCCTGTGAGTCCACACCAAATGTCAATGCCTCCACAAAAGGCAATCTGCGTCAAGGCCAGCAATCGAGCCCGCCTGACGCGATCAACTCAACGACGTCATCAAGCGGCGGCGCCGGTCTGTCACGCAACGCACCGCGAGCTCCCTCAGCCCGCAAGCTTGTTGAAGCAAACGACGCCTTGCAGTCTGGTGAGTCTTACGCAATGCGTGGGAACGTCACTCGTCCTTGGCTGCAACCACGTGCAGCAATCTGCGCCTTTGAGTTTGTGGAGTCTTACGCAATGCGTGGCAACATTCCTCGTCCTTGGTGCAACCTCGCACAGTGGCGGGCCCCATTGGAGGATTCGGACATCACAGCCAGCGGCGCTTCTGGTTGGACGTTTGGTTACTCGAAGGATCCACCCGGTGCCTATAAAAAAAAAATCCCTGCGGCGCGTTGCGAGCAGTAGACCTATGTGTCAGAGAAGCCTCTCGTTGCTTCAAGCCCCTTCGCAGTCGGCGCTGGTGGTGCGCTTCGTAACAGCTGTCGGCCCCAGTGCCGAATATGTAACGCCTGTACTTCTTTGCTGTACATAAACCTTGCCTTGACTCACCGTCGTCTCGTCTGCTCGTCTATCAGCTCTGCGCAGAAGCAGTCGCGAGCCGAGTAACACACGCTACCGAATGGCTGGTGACCGTGTCGACGGAGTTCGGAGCAGTGGCGCCTTCCTATGTTGGCGTCTCGTCTTTGTAACAGAATGCAGGCTTGCGTGTTGCTGTAACCTGGGAGGCTGTTGAGTTGTACCCGAAGATCGGACTTTTCTTCCTAAAGCAGAGCAAAAAGCAAACGTTTTGAAAGCAGTAACCACGTCATGAAAGCACAATCAAGTCGACTGGGCAACTCCTCTAACAATGGACCGGCATGGTCCTGAATGAGGTATGCGGGTGAGGTGCCAGGTGCATCTCCATGCATGTGAGTGATGTGACTTGTGCATCTCCAGGCAGGCAGGTTCATGCAGGCAGGTCTATGTTCCACGACCGATCCTGCTTCGCACAGGTGTTCATTCATGTCATTTCTTCTATGAAGTTTGGTCTCGAGACTTAGTATCATACAATCTAACCAATTGCCCAACCAAGTCGGATGTACACTTTCTCCGAAGTACTGTAAGCCTCCTTCATCACATTCAGCTTTTGGGTTGTAGCGTAGTGTTCTGGTCGCTACTTGGTCGCCGCCGGAGAGATGACACGTACACACAGCAGATCCATAGAGTTGCTCCTAAACCGATTTATTTGGCTTGGTGTTCATAATAGACGTCGTACACACTTGTACGCTGCATAACTCTAACAACTCGGAGCAGCACCCGCTGCAACCTGCTCTCGTGGCGTCTCCGGTGCGACTCTCTCTCTCGGCTCCCCTGGAAGCGCCCTGAAACGACCCCCGAGACAAACAAAAAGGACCACTCAGAAGTATCTGTTCACCACACCCAATCGGGTGTCTCGAATTCAAACAGGTACACCCAATAGCGGGCGGTCTCCACCGAGTTTGAACTCGATGACCCCTATTCGCCTAAATACAAAATGACCTAAACTAAAGTAAAAACATACAACAAGCTACCGCGACATCCGTTAGGCTTCCACCGTACAACTCACCCCGCATACCTTCAGGCGCCGCGGATGCAAAGCCGTCTGCGGTCCCCTAAATGGGAAACAGACCCTCACAGGAAGGAAGATAACGCGCTCGTACAACAAAGCCGGTGAGCCACTCAAGGACACCACCGCCAACCCTGCTCCTGGGCAGACCCGCGACATTGGAACGAGCCAAAAGTTGAAAGAAAATAGCTACATCTATATCTACGCGACAGGGTCGAATACAAAACTGGCTGCTCATGTCCGTCTGTATCCTTTAGACATAAAGCTGCTCCTACACCACGATCACTGGCGTCACATTGAATAATAAAATCTTTAAGAAAGTCTGGTGCTGCAAGCAACGGCCATTTTGCGAGAGCACTCTTCACACACTCAAAAGCTTTCTCTTCTTTGGTAGTCCACGGATTACGGGGTTTTATGGAGATATTTAGTCAATGAACTAGCAAGGTTTGAGTTCCCCTTTACCTAGTGGTGGTAATATCCGGTTAGTCCCCAAAACGCCTGTAATTCCAGCTTTGTGGTAGGAGGGCTGATTCTAAAGTGGCAGCAATCTCTAGCTCAAATGGGTAATGCTGGCCGCAACTAACAATGTGCCCGAAATAGCTTACACTAGCGCA
Organism: Rhipicephalus microplus; assembly: GCF_043290135.1. Lineage (NCBI taxonomy): Eukaryota > Metazoa > Arthropoda > Arachnida > Ixodida > Ixodidae > Rhipicephalus > Rhipicephalus microplus. Next base: position 166,976,244 of record NC_134703.1, read on the forward strand.
TTCCAAGTGACATTTCTGTGCTCTCATGGTGTTGTGTGCAATTATCTGCAATATACAATGCTCGAGGGTCCTTTCCCCAAACCTTAACTAAAGAGAGCGCAGAGGTGTAACAGCTTTCACCTGGAAGAATAACTCCCAAGTGGCACATGCAATCTTGGCTTTTATGATCTTCTTCTACCTTGGTGATACGCAGTATGGCTTGCTAGAAATAGCCTGTTGGCTTGAGAACTTGATATGCTTTATCAGAAAAGTTTTGCTGGGTTTTTAAGAAAACACGTCTTCATAGCCTCTAACGACTTTCTTCAGATCATCGCTCTGACTCTTCGTGAGAGTTTGCTTTTTGGTGATGAGCTCTAGAAGCTGGCTGGCTGCCGGGTCCTTTTTGCGTGGGAAACCTGAGGAGTTCTTGGGGTTTTGTCAGGGGTGCAATACATTTCTCAACAACTCGAAGCTCTGCATAGCCGTAGTCGTGAATAGACTGTAAGCTGGCTGTACTGTACTTCAGACGTAACTTGTTGCTATTGAAAAATATCAGTTCCTTTACGATTGAATAGAACGATTGAAAGCCTTGGGATTGAAAGCTTTACGATTGAAAGCTTTACGATTGAAAGCCTTGTACCGTGTAAGGCACGTAACTTACAGAAATTTTAAACCTGCCTTGCAGGCCACAAAGTAGGAAACACAAAAGGGAGTTCGCAAGCTCACTTTTTTCCAACGTAGGCAAAAGGTGGTTTAGGTCAGCACCTAAGTGAACATCTCCCAGAAATGCATCCCTCTGCTTATTATAATGAAGGTCTTATTGGATACGCATCTCATCCAGGACGAGGCTGCAGTGCTTTGACTGCCGAGATGTGAGGCACTCCAGCTCAGCACTCAGCCGTGCCTTCACCAAATCACTGAATCCGACCTCACCTACTGAATTTCCCAGGTATTTCTACAGAGTGGCTCGGCAGGGAAAGGCAAGGAGCTTCTCAGTCTTAATGTGCTCATATACTTTTGCTGATAGGTGCCGTAATATGGTGCACTGTCTGACTGTTGTTTGAGACCATGTCGGCTTTTCTGCCTTGTAGTTGATCACTTAATCTAAGATGAGCTTGGCCTTAGTGCTTGGCAGTTCTGAGTCTTCAACAACTTGCAGAAACTTGCTTACATGGCACTCGTCTTTCAGGCAATCAAGCTCTTTCTTATAACTATCTACAGTGAGGCAGAACCTTTCATATTGTGCCTTCAAACTTTTCTGTCTCTCACGCCACTTTTTTTTTTGCAAGTAGGCAGCTGACGAGTTTGATCCATTCATTTGTATACCAAAAGACCTCATAACGTGTGCTGTAGGTGTGAGAAGTGGCACATTGCTGGCTTCAGGCAGTTTATAATCTTCGAAGAGCTCATTTGTGATGCTGGAAACGCCGCATCATGCAGTCACTGGCCTCTGCTGCTGCTGTGTTAGGTGCAGAGGCATCCAAGCAATCCACAGTCGCACTGTCCGCAACATTTGGTTCTGTACAGAGTTCTAAATCAGGAGCGCGAGTATACGCTCTAGCTGTAGCTGTCTTTAACGGCGATGGTTCGCGCTTGCGTTTAGCGATGCTTGTGTCACTCTGCGGCCTGAGTGGTATTGGCCGGAGGTAGGACGGATATAATGGAAAAACGCTGGGCACGCTGCCTTTCTTCAACATGTGCCTCTTGGTGTCTCCTCGGAAGTGACTTTTAAGGAAATGGAGACTGCAGACAGCAGAAATGTTTGAGGTTGAATTTGGCTGCATTTTTCATTGGTATCACTTTGAGCCATTGATTCCTCAGTGTTTTCTCCACGGGGATCTCGTGAAACGACACGCCGGGTTGCTTCTTACGTTGTCTCAATGTGCAAAAGGGCACACAGCAATAATGCAGGTTTCGTAACCACGTGGCGTGCAGTAAAACACAAAAAAAGCTATAGGGTGGAGCCCTTTACAGAACATTACCAAATGTTTAGCCGTTTCTTCATCCTCTCCACACGCACTACATAACGTGTCTGTGCCTTTGTATTTGGCTCAGTGTGTCTTGGTCTGCTATACTCCCATTCTGGCCTTGAACAGCAGAGAACTACCACGAGAATCATGTTAGATCGCTTCTTTTGCAGTTTGGGGCTTGAAAGTTCCGTAGGTCTCCAGTGATGATTTCGTAAGCATTCCAATTTTACACATGTCCCTCTGTGTTTCCTTCACCTTCTTAACCGATGTTTCCTTTTGACCGATGTTTCCTTTTGCTTGGTACTCTGCTGTTGTTCAAATATTTGGTTGACAATTTTCGAGTTCACTTCCTCCATTTAGTAGTACAAGTAGCTGAAAACTTCCCTAGCCCAACGCTCCTCTCCCATTTTTTCAAACACTCCCGAAATTCTATCTTGCTGCTAGCTTCCCTGCCCTCAAACAATGTCCATTCCATGTCACCCTGTACCCCCTGATTTGGGGTATTCCTGTGTGCTCCCAAAGCAAGTCTACCTATGCCACGTTGTTGAATTTATAATCTTGCTTGAACCTCTGATTTCATGCACAAGACATCAAGCCCGGGACGATGACATCTTTCCATATTCCTCTCACAACGTCATACCTATTGTAGTTCCACAGTGCCCTATTTTTTATTACAGCTGCCTTCCTGTTGCCCTTAGTCATTACATATCTTTCATGCTCCCTCAGGTACTCAGCCCCATTGCTTATCTATATGCCCAGATATTTGTATTTATCCACTATCTCTAGCGTGACTTCCTGTATCTTATGCTCACTGCCTTTGTTATCATTAAATATTATGATAATTTTTTTCCTACTGGACTTCAAATTTAACCTATTTCTCTCATCACCGCAGATGTCTATCAATTCCTGGAGATCTTCCTTGTTGTCAACCATCAATACTATATCATCTGCATACATCAATGCCGGTGATGATTGTTCAGTGCATTAATCTCGGTTCAGTAGAAAAGCGCGCTGAGAGCAGAAGACATTTTGGGAAGGGCGGATAAAGTGTGGCTTCACAATTATAGTCTATATCATCAAATCTCGTTAGACTTGGCTTTTCGCGCCTTGGAACGGAAAGAAACAACATGCGAACTTGCCTCTTTGGATTTCTGGTGTTGCTGTCGATGATCCACATCGTATTTGATGCCTGGTTGTAGCTGGCTGTTTTTCTTGCTTGGGAAAAGAGAGGCTGAAGCCGGGTCGACTTTCCGCTAATTTGGCTTCTAGTCCTTGTGGATACAGCATAAATAACAAAGGTTACAAGAGACATTTCTGTGGAAGCCCGTGTTGTACCTCTATAGGTTCAGATACAAGTCTTTCTCATTTTAGAACTACCTTGTTACTTTTATAGATATCCTTTAAAAGACTGGTTATTCCATTTTCCAAATCTAGTGTGTATGTGCAGTATTCCCCACAAGTAACTCTGCTGTATACAGCCTCAAGAACACATAATGATATTTTTTTTTCACTCTTTGCTGACTGCCATGGCTGACAGCAATGCGACACAGTGCTAGCCACCCTAGCAGTGCTTACAACACAAGAATATACTCGAAGGAAAAACCACATGTTGGTGTGTCAGCAGTGTCAGTGCTATCACTCAGGGACACCAGCATGGAAAATTAAGCGAGCAAAATCCAACACTGTCACCGCCACACCTGCCATGTGCCTCACAGCTCATGAAGTGGTGGCACTGCATTCACATATTCAGCGAAGTACTGGCAGGCTTGCGCGCTTGGTCAACTACGTGCATTCGAGCTGTTCAACGATGTGGATGACAATCTGCACTCTGCGCGGGTGCATTGGTGCTTGGTTGCCAAATTAGAACCTGCTTTGGGACAAACACGCAGGCACTTCAGGGCGATTTCTTTCTAGGTCATACAATCCTACAAAGTGGTCGAAATTCGTGAGTATACTGTATTGGGAGACCTGGCAGGTATGAGAAGTGCACGGCACAGGCGATTCTGTGAGGCCTTTCTTCAGTTTTCTCGTCTAAAGTTCTTGGATGTGAAGTTACCTGTTTTTGAGGGGTTTGAAAAAAAAAAGAACCAGCCAGATACAAAGTTATTTTGGTAAATATAAACTGTGTATGAGAGCAAGTACAAAAAATGAATTCCTTCCAGTTGAAGAATTGTTGCGTTGAGGTAGTCTGCTTCATAGGGCAACTCTATGACGTGGGTTTCATTAAATATCCACACCACAAAATTGCACTGCCTTTTTTTAGAATAGTATTGTTTTAGTTGAACTTTCCACATATTACCTTTTTTTTTTCTTGTCTTGCTTAAAACAAGTATGTTGTCTTTTTATTTCATATCATACTTGCCACTCATTAAAGAGTGCTTTGAGGCTTTCATGCTTCTGGAGTGTCCGCTGCTGGGCACTTGTTTTCAAGAGTTTTGTCTCGGTCCACTACCACTCCGGGGGGCTTGTACCCAGCGCTTGATGTTTGAGGGCACACAATCAAACCACACTCGACAGCATTAAAAGACTGTTTCATATTAGGCATTCGTCTTTTTTCTACGCAAAACCGAGGGAAAAGTGGCACCGTGTGCAAAATGGAGCACCGTGTGCACATGGTGAACAAGAACTGTGGGTTTAAAACAACACATAAAAGCTTTACTAACAGCAAGATTCAGGTGCGAAGTTTAAGGATCATTGTGAAATATGTAGTGTAAGATCTACGATTATTCCATTTATTGAAAAGAGTATGCAAATGTTAGATGCTGGGTGAAAGCCTGAAGCACAAAAGGGAAAAAAAATATGTCAGATTTCTCTGAGAGAACAATCTCTGGGGGAACAGATGTCATGAGAAGCAGGCTACTCATGTGAAGTAGGCACATGAGTAGCCTGCTGCCTTTTACATTACTTTGCTATACTGCTTGTCAATCAGCAGTTGGCCTATTTGTGTTTGATTCATGTAAGTAATTGCTTTACATGCTATTACACATGATGTCGTATGATTTATGTACTTCGTATGTCATGTTGTCAAATTGAGTAATGCTTTCGTTTGGGCTAGTTGGTGCATATTTAACACTTATTGCTGGGCTGTGCAAAAAGACGTGCGGAAGTTTGAGCTCGTCCTGTGTACTATTCTTCTTCCGTGTTTTGATGACCTCTTATCATTCATTATTTACATTGTGCTGTACATGACATGCAATTTGTGCCATTGGGTAGCATATGTTTCTCATGCATGCATGATCATTCTGGTGTACTTGTACAACACAAGCTGACCTAGCCAAGTAGTGATGGTTCTGTGTGAGTAAATGTGGTACATGTACATAGTACATAGTATGTCGAGTTGCTTTTTGTGTGTTATGTCGAGAAAATGACTACAACAAAACATTTGGAATTATGCCATTCATGTAATGCCACTGATGTTATATCATGCTGTCAATGTCATGGCATGCAATTAATTCCTGTACATTTGTTATGCATGCATGTACCTTATGCTGTACTTGAAACAACATTAGCAGACATGTAGCCTACTAGTGCTGGTTCTCTATGAATAAGCGTGGCACTTCCCATGGGTTGTATGTAATACGTTTTTGTTATGTCATACATGTTGAAATATCTCGGCTAATGTGATGTCTACATTGATATCAGAGGAGTTCAACATGGGGCTTGTTTCTTTGACGCAACCTAATGTATCCAACTGATAGTGAAGCTAGGCAAAGAATAGGGGACAATAATTGGAGTTCTAGAGCACTGCTCTCAGACTCCCATTCTTCTGTTGATCGGCACCATTGTTGGGTAGCATCTGCATTGCAACCTACAAAGCAAGCATGAACAAAAGGAAGCAAATGCAAAATTTGCAAAATACACCTAATGCTCCACACTCCCACTGGGAGCCGTTCATCTAGCTGGGACGCATTGTCACCCATTGCAACTCCCGTGCACCGGTTCAGTCGGCGGCTGATAGGCCTCACTACAGAGTTCACTCCTTCCATGGAACCTCGCAGGCGCTGATTACCTCTCCAAATGGCCAACGCCAGTCCGCAATCGACGCCCCAAGGCTCCCTGCCGACACAGCCTTCACAGGTAATCATCTTTTCAACCGGTGGTTCCCGATCACTTTAGTGGCGGCGCCCATAAAGATGTTGGCTTGAGCACTATGAGCGTGTTGCCAAGACTAATCTATGGCCTGAACAAGAAAAGCTCTCACGCGCCTATTTCTACCTTGACGGCGTTGCGAAAATTTGGTGAGAACAGAGAAGCCAGTTTGTTAACTTGGGGCGACTTCCGACAGCAGCTTGTCGACACGTTCACCAATGTCGATCGACGCAACAGTGCACAGCAGCTGTTGGAGCTACGGGTTCAAAAACCCAATGAAAGCATTGCTATGTTTGCTGAAGATATGACTCGTCTTTTTCTTCGCTGACCTGAACATGAGTGAAGATAGAAAGTTGAGCTACCTCATGCACGGCGTTAAGGAGCAACTTTTCGCTGGGCTACTGCGCCACCGTCCTAGTACCGTAGTTGACTTTATCAAGGAGGCTACAACTATTGAGCGGGCCCTCCATCAACGATGCAGGCAGTATCATCGAATGTGTAGCAGCGCCCCAATCAATGCTGCCGCCATACCTGAGAATCAAAGCTCCTTGGGAGACCTCATTAGGGAGATAGTTTGCGAAGAACTGCAAAAGTTCCGGACTCCAGTTGCTCAAACCCCCGTTGCGTCCGTCGCTGAACTGGTACGCGACGAAATTCGCCACGCATTTTCTACCGCTGGCCCTGATGACGAGCACCGTCCCATGAGCTACGCCGAAGCTCTGCGACGTTCACCACCTGGTACATTGCCGCCATACCACCCAGTGCCGACGGCGCCTTGGTCACCGCCGCAAGAGCAGATTCTGAGCCGAACGCCAAGCCAACCGACGTACCACCAGGCGTCCACAGCAGCACCATGGACATCGTCGCAAGAAGGGAGGCTCAGACGTTCACCACTTCGAAGAACAGACACATGGTGCACAATCAATCAACGTCCACTATGCTTTAACTGAGGAAGTGCAGGTCATATTGCCCGTCATTGCTGGCACCGCAGTGATTCGTTCCACCCTCTTCGAACATGGTCTGACGATTGACGTGCGAACGAAGAATACATACCACGCCGGGAGGACGCCTCTTTCCATGGAGCCCGTTCTAACTTTTACAACTACCGTACTTCTGACGAGAAGGCAATACCTACCTGCCACCCAGGTTTGGGACGTTAATCCAGCTCTCCTTCTTTCGCTCATTCACCTTCGTCACACCGACGTACCTCCCCGGATCTTAACGCAAGAAGGTCACCCAGCCCGCGCCGCGGAAACTGAGGGCGGCGACCTCCGAGAGTAAGGTAGCAGGCCATGAAGATGGCGATGAAAAGCCCCCATTACACGACGCTGTAAATCTTACAAGACGTGAGAGCGACGACATTGTAACCGCTGACCTTAGTGTTTTTCTTGATGGCCAGAAAGTAACAGCCTTAGTCGACACCGGTGCCGACTTTCCTATTATCAGTCAGGACCTCGCCATCCGCCTCAAGAAACTGAAGACACCGTGGACAGGCCCTCAAATAAGGACGGCAGGTGGTCAGTTATTGATGCCCTCTGGAAGATGCACAGCGAGAATTGACATAGGAGATACTTCCTTCGTTGCGTCGTTCTCGCCGCATGCTGCAAGGATCTAATTATTGGTATGGACTTCTTACGAGAGTACGGCGCCATCATCAATATTCCAGACAGTTTGATTACGTTCCGCAACAGTTCGGGCGCACCTGATTGTACACAGGCGCGACCAAAACAATTGCGTCTAACTGATGACGATGTAGTTCTCCCTCTTCAGTCATCCATGCTTGTTTCTGTGGCAGCCGCTGTCCAGTTTGATGGCAAAGGAGTAGCAGACCGAATAAGCTCGCTCCTCCTCACACACGGCATTTCCGTCACAAGAGGTATCGTCAGTGTCGCCGCTGAACGCACGGACTTGCTTCTGACAAATTTTAGTGATGAGCGCCGGCATCTTCCAAAAGGCATGGTCGTCGCTTACTTCGACGATATCACAGACGCAGAAGGCTGCTTGGCAATAGTCGACAAGGCGCCAAAACTTGATTCAACACCAGTTCTCGATGTTAGCACTACTTTGCCTAAGCACGAGCGAAAGAGGCTTCTTGAGCTACTGGCCGAATTCAAAGACTGCTTTTCGACAACATCAAGAGTTGGCCGCACGCCTCTAACCAAGCATCGAATAATTACCGAGGACATGGCAAGGCCAATTCTCCAAAACGACTATGCGTGACTCCAAAGGAATGCGAAGTGATACAAGAGCAAGTCGACAAAATGCTAGAAGATGACGTCATTCAGCCCTCAAAAAGCCCATGGGCGTCACCTGTAGTACTCGTTAAAAAAAAAGACGGCATCCTGCGCTTCTGTGTAGATTGCCGAAAACTCAATCAGGTGACAAAGAGAGATGTGCATCCACTTCCTCGTATAGATGACTCTCTCGACAGACTTCGACATGCTTGTTACTTTTCATCGATGGACTTAAGGAGTGGGTATTGGCAAATCAAGGTAGACCCAAGAGACTGCGAGAAGACTGCTTTTGTGACACCAGATGGCTTATATGAATTTAAAGTCTCGCCCTTCGGTTTATGCTCAGCGCCTGCTACCTTTCAAAGACTCATGGATACCGCACTTTCTAGGTTGAAGTGAAAAACCTGCTTTGTCTACCTTGATGATGTCATAGTTTTTGCCGCAACATTTGACCAACATCTTAAAAGACTTAAGGCAGTTTTACAAGGCATGCGGTTCGCGGGCTTGACGTTGAAGCCTGAAAAGTGCCACTTTTGCTATGAAAACCTGCAATTTCTTGGCCACGTTGTCAGTCACGCAGGCGTTCGTCCTGATCCTGAAAAGATCGCAGCTGTTGCACAGTTCCTTGTGCCGACTGATAAGAAGGCTGTCCGATGATTTCTTGGACTATGTGCGTATTATAGGCGATTCATCGGGGACTACACACGCATTGCATCACCGTTAACCCGCCTCACGAGAGAAGACGTTGCTTTCCAATGGAGCAACGAAGAGGAAGATGCTTTCAAGAACCTCCACCAGCGACTACAGACGCCTCCAGTGCTTGCCCACTTTGATGAGAAAGCCCCAACGATGCCACACACTGATGCCAGCAATGTTGGTTTGGGAGCTGTGCTTGTGCAGCTGCAAGAGGGCACAGAAAGAGTAATCGCCTATGCAAGCCGAACACTAACACACGCCGAGACTAATTTCTCCACGACTGAGAAGGAATGCCACGCCGTGGTATGGGTGGTCACAAAATTTCGCCCGTATTTATACGGCCGCCCTTTCAAAGTCATCAGCGACCACCATTCACTGTGTTGGTTGACAAATCTTAAAGATCCTACCGGGAGATTAGCGCTTTGGAGTCTCAGGCTGCAGGAGTACGACACGATGGTTGTACACAAGCCAGAGAACCGCCACATAGACGCAGACTATCTATCCCGCTCACCCATTGAATCGGCAACTCTATCCGATGAGGAGGAAACAGCATTTCTCAGTGTGCTTGACTCGACCGCTATTGCGCAGCAACAACGTGGTGACCCTGAGTTGCTTGCCCTAAATAATTACCAGAACGGAAGATCTCGGAAGGCACCAACTGTTTTCGTAAGAGCGCTGTCATCATTTTGTTTACGGGGCGGAGTACTTCTCTCCAACAGGATCTGCGTATTTGCTCGTCATCCCAGCAGCCCTTCGCTCCGAAGTACTCGAAGCATGCCACAATGAGGTGACTTCAGGCCACTTATGTTACACGAGAATGTTGGCCAGAGTACGGCAGCGCTACTTCTGGCCAAGACTGACCACAGCCGTAAAACACCACGTTCGTACTTGCCTCGACTGCCAGCTACGGAAGTCACTGCCGACTAAACCAGCTGGCCTCCTGCAGCCCGTGCAGCTCCCAAGAGCTTCATTCGACCAGATTGGCATGGTTATTTTGGCCCAACTTCCTACTTCTACTGCTGGGAACCGCTGGGTTATTGTCGCTACTGATTACCTTACCCGTTATGCTGAAAGAAAGGCTATCCAGAGATGTACAGCAGCGGAGGTGGCACAATTTTTCATCGAAAATGTCCTGCGGCATGGTGCACCAAGCATCGTAATCACAGACAGAGGAACCGCATTTACGGCAGCTCTTTTGGATCAAGTCCTCGTGCTGAGTGGAGCAACCCATCATAAGACCACCGCCGACCACCCGCAAACGAACGGGCTTACAGAGCGTCTGAACAAAACAATTGAAGACATGCTTTCAATGTACGTAGACGTCGAACACAAAAATTGCGACGAAATCTTGCCATATATCACTTTTGCATACAACATGGCCAAGCAAGAAACAACCCGGGTGACCCCGTTCAGCCTAATTCACGGAAGGGAAGTACGAACCATGTTAGATGTGATGCTAGCGCACGAATGCGACGACATCGAACCGGACGCCGAGAACGAGCGGAAGAAGCAAGGACACTAGCACGCTTGCGAATCCAGGAACAAGAGTACGACGCAAGCCGCGACAATTCTCGTCGCAGAACAGTCGTTTACCAGAGCAGCGACAGAGTATGGGTTTGGACGCCCATACGGAAACGAGGACTCCCTGAAAAGCTCCTAAGGAGATATTTTGGGCCATACCTAGTATTGCGACGACTGAGCGATGTTACGAGGTCATCCCCGACAGTTTGTGTAGTACGAGGCTTCGCCAGCACCATCCTGAACTCGTTCACGTTGTACGCATGAAGCCTTATGAAAGGTAGTGACTGCGCAAGGCACTTCTTTTAAAAAAACAAAACAAAAAAAACTGCACTACTGGTTTAGCATTGGGGCGATGCTCATTAAGAGGGGAGTAAATGACGCGTGTGTACTGGTGGACAAAAACGACGATAAGGGCATTTGGCGGACACCACGTAGTGGAACTCAGGCTGATCGAAGACAAAGAAGGTGATCTTGCTGTTCGGCTGCTGAGAGTCGCTTTGTCAATGTTTATCTGCCTTTAGTTCGCGCTCTACCGCGACAATATGTTCTGAAGCAATTGAGATGACTTCGTGACATGCATTGTGTCAACCTTGTGATAATATACATGGCCTGTGTATCAAGTGACATAAAGGCACCCTGTCATTTGTATTGAGACATACATAACAAGCATGTCATATTAGTAATGTGACAACCTGATATTCATGCTTGCCGTGTAAAATATTATGCCATGGAAGTTTTGGTAGTATATACAAAATAAATGAGATGGCCACAAGTGCATGAACACATAAACAGATATATAGACATACCCGAAGTGCCTTTGGTACGCCAAAAAAATACTTCTCGTTTGAAAGACATAGCATGTTTTTGCTGTCATTGCTAATGGATATTGACTTTTCGATTGCATCCTATTGATCAGTTTGCAGCATGTGTTTCACTCATGCAGTACTATAGAGGAAATTTGTTACCTCTACTTGTCAATGTCAAGTGTGGTTCAACAATGTGCCAGCAATAAACACATGAAGCCATGCAGAAACTTGCTTGTCTTTTGTGTTTTTTTTTCCAGTATCAGCAACATTGGATACACTGCACCTATTGTTTGGTCATCTCATGACACGAACAATGCAGCACAACACGAAAACAGGACTGCAAGAAGAGATAAGTATAGCACACACAAGCACTTTCAACTGCTACTGTATGATATGTTGTGCTTGCATCTGTCAATTGTTTCCTCTTGGGTTGAAATTGTTGCATTACGTGGCTCTGCTTTTGTTTTGTTTTACTGCAGATGTTGGCAGCGTGGTTTTGTCGTAGCACGGACTTATCAATGGGGGCATGTTAGCCAGCACTAGCGTTAGCCCCAAAACCAGTGCGCAACCAGAAATTGAGGACGAGGGAGTTGCCATCACGGCACAGCCCTGTTTCTTTGACACCATATGTATAGACACAGTCTACTTTGCAAGGCTTCTCTGTTTTTTAGTGCTTTTTATGTGAGAGTAGCCTTCGGACCAAGTTATTTTTCTAAACCACAGTGCACTATTACTAGCGCAATAGATTTTCTAGCTGTTGGTTCAAAAATGAAGTACGGCAGCGGCGCATGCGCGTGTTTTCAGAGTGGTACACTGCGGCCTGTCGTCTGGACACTAGCAGCTGAGTTGTGTCGCGACTCTCCGCCAGGTGCTCTTTTTTGGTGCGCCACCTATCCAGCGCTGGCCTCCCATATAAATGGCATGACTTATTTTTTTTAGAACTGTATCGAGCGGGTACGTAAGAGGGAGTAGATGCGATAACAGCAAGCACATTTTGTAAAAGGATGGCAGGCTGCTGCATGGTGCTCTGACTGCCAAAAAAGAAATTATGAGAAAAGTTACTTCTTACCATTCGTTTATACGTGCCCTCATTAGGACACACTGGAAGGTTGGTTGACCTTCATATCTCTGTCCAATGCTATTGTGTGCTGCAACACCCAGCAAGGTCTTTGTATTCATTGAATTTTACAAACCAAATTATTTGAAACTGATGATAAATGAGACTGAAAAAAACTCGGCCGTAATATAATGTACCGCCACATTGTCGCGACTACAAGGTGCACCCTAGATTGTGTCCAGGGTGCGTCGCTGGCCCTTTGGATAATGGGATTCGCTTTCCCTTCGGAAAAGCGAGGGCTCCTTTGGTAAACTAGTGCCCGTGCGCAAATCTGCTGGTCCGAGATTTTTTTTTAAGGGTGGGGGGGAGGGGGGGAGGGCTACGTGAACTCAACCGAAAACCATCGGGTTAGTGAGGGCTCGCATGGCAGCCAATGCCAACTCGGATGATCTGCGGCCAGCTAAGGAGTGTGAGAAACAAGGTCTACACACAGTCAATGCTCTGGGGAGCCTACACACAGTCAATGTACTCGGTCATTGACCCTGTTCAGGGAGAAACTAGCGTCACTAGAATGTTGAGAAAGGGGAGATTTCTGACGTGTCTCTTCCTGAGAATCTTCGTTCTTTATTATAGACTTAAATACATAGGTGGAACTGCTATGCTACAAGGTGGACACTGATACAGTGGCTGTAACATTAAAAAAGATGTGGCAACTGGCAAGACAGACGATAGCAACTCGTGTCTACATCAGCATGCAGCTTCTTTGTCATCTCGAAAAACGAGCAGAAACAGCCGCAGTTAATGTCCCGGGTGAATTTCGTAAGCTATAGGATAGTCAATTTCAGATGCTCAGGCGTTGGGCTTGTTCGTGGTTCCCCGTAGGGGTCGGGGTGAAGTCTCGCTGCAGCCTTTCCTTCCTCCCACGGATGCAAAAGGAGAAGCGAGGACGCGCTTCCCACAATGATCTGCTTATTGTACAGGTGTTTCTAGGGGTGACAACGGTAAGTAGTCAGTTCTGGGGATTCAAGTGGCAGTCAACTCCCATCATTGTCAAAAGCCTGCCGTGAACCTTGCATTTTAAAATACAAGGCCTGTGACACAAACCGTTCACTTAAAAGAGGAACTTCGGTGTATTTTTGACCATTCTAAGATGCCGTTTTAAAATAGTGTCAACACTCCTGTAACAGCTAGGATGATTCATTTTGCTGAGGAGCCAATCATTTTAAATAAGCAATAAACGATGTGTCAAAACCGAAACTGAAATAGGGAGCTGCTTTTTGCTGGGTAGGCGATGACGTCATAAAATACACTACGCGTATGCCTCCATAGCGCACGTGATTCTATTGTCGGGTGGAAAGTGAGCTGGCGATGCCTTCCGACGGGCAATCAAGCTGTGCGAGCTCTTCTGAGGTTACCAGCGAAGATGATAGTTATAGCGCGAGAATAGAACGACGACAAAGGAACAAGAAGTAGACGAGCGCTTGTCCCTTTGTCATCGTTCTGTTCTCGTGCTATAACGTGCACGCCTGTAGATGACGTGCTGGTGACGCACGCACGTGCCCGCAATGGAATGTGTGGAGTTTTGCCGGCTGTTCCATCGTAGGGAAGCACCCACAACCGGCCGCCACACTCTTTCTCTACCTTTCCCATCTGCCTTTCTGCATCCCTCTTTCCCTCTTCCTGTAAGAGCTGAGCCGAACCGTGCTACCCGCAAAAGTTGTAGAAGAGTGACTTTTTGTTTTGTTTTATTCAATCAACCACCACATCATACTTGCCACTGCTGGCATGGTCTACGCTCATGTGCGAATTCAAAATTATTATCTAACGTTCAATCACATTCATCACACACCATACCAGCTCCAACTGCCTTTGCAGAAATGCGATTATGACTGCCATAGCAGACGCCCAGACGCTCACGTTTGAATTAGACGCCAACACATCAAACGTGAAGCGTGTTTCGGTCAACGACGCAGTTCCGAATGACATGGAAGCCTCGCGCACATTTACGTGCGAAATAGACGCCAGTTCGGCCGGCCCATCTGAAGTGAAGTGCCCACTGGTCGACCTCTGCCCGGACGGATGCGCACGAGTGGCTTGCCAGCTACAGCAAGGCAACTGATACGATGATCCACGTCGTATTAGGTTGCATTGCTGCTGTCTGTGCTCAAGGCGTCGCGGAGGCACTTTACGTTGACAGTCGGAACATCTTCGCTCATTGAAACCATGACCGTGCTATCGCCATCTTATCGAAATTTACTCGCTCGCGCCCTCGCCGCATGGTAGCGATCCATCCAAGACACCGAAGGGGCGAGGGTGCTTCGGCACGATGGAACAGCCGTAAACACTTCTCTGTGTTTCTTTGACTCAGCGACGACGACAGTGACTACCAGCGTGTCTTCGGGAGATCGGCGGCTCAGCGAAAATTCGTTCTATGTCTTTGCTTCAAATTACCACGAAGGGGGCAATCTTGGGGGAGTTGACAATGCACCCTCCGAGGCTTCCGCGGCGTCTGAATAGGCAGCTCGAGCACCCAACTGAAGTCTTTTCTTCGCTACCTTATTGTGTAACCCAGACCCCGTCCCTCGTTTCCACGGATTATTGCGGAGGCTGCGCCGTTTAGCCGGAGAGGGTCTATGGCAGAGCGGGGAGCATGGCTGAAAATGAGGTGCAGGTGTGCAAGTTTAGTCGGTGTCGCTGCGTCACCAGTGTGCGCGTCACCAGCACGTCACCACCAGAGAAATCCTGAGGCTGGCACTGGCGTCCTCCTCGCACTCTTTCTTTTTCCTCTTTCGTGCGATGCAGGGCCAGCAATTCCAAATACGCCGCCGGCGCAGCTGACGTGCCCCGCGTAGGGGGCTTCGCCGCGGCAAAACTATGGTGGCATACCCCAACTGTCCCCGTGCATGCCTGCGCAGGTAGCGTGGACACATATACCTACTCCAGGGTACAGTAGGGGGGGGGGGGGGGGACATACAGTCACTGCATGTGCTCCCGTAAAGAGCACGTGCAGTAATTCTAATGTCTCTATATCCTGGTCATGCGGCTCCTCAATTGTTTGCAGAGCGTGCAATTCACTCTGGCGTATAGTTGTACCTGCAACATGACTGCACCGGCGCAGCGCATAAATATTTGACGGACGTGGAAAAACTCGCATGTGAAGCGCGTGCAGCTGTATCCTAAAGCTTTCTGTAGCTCACATGGGGTCGCACTGCCTCCGTAATAGGCTCATCATTGACTGATCGACGACGACGGTTGGTGACGTTACGATGACGTCCCAAATTAGGTGATGTGTGCCATCGCTCGCTTAAATGAGGTCCCGTTTACTTCTTCTTTCTTCGTTGTTCTTCTTTTCTTTTTGTAGAGTTGCGTGCAAACGCAGGCCGCAATGTCAAACAGATGTGCCATTTACATTTCCCCTTTGAAAATCACTCATTGTTGGATCGAGCAATACTGAAGAAATATGACTGAATACATTCTACTATATTCCAGCAAGCACACTCGGTAGACTACATAAAACCACGCAGGACAACCGCTAGACTACAGCTGAACTATGATCGACATGGAGATATGACGCATGTATATATTTGATTGCGCACACGTGGTGCTACGTCCCTAACAATTGTCGCAAAAATTACCACCACCTATCTTTTCCGCCCCGCACATGCCTTTGATAAACGATGGCTTGGCTGCACTCCCTGCACGTGTGCGCTGTAAAAAATTTACATGTGTGTCGTTTATATCGAGTAAAGTCCAGTTGACGCCTAGCGGTCACCCTCTGTGATTCTGTGCAATATGTGTTCTCTACAATAATGGTTTCTTTAATGCAGTAACCCGTGACGCAGTCAAATGCATTAAAAAGATCGGTTTGCTGCGCGTTCGTCAACAACTCACATGATCGAGAATAGTCAGAGTTTAGCCGCAAGGACGAAGCAATTTCAACGTGAACGAATTGGGAAGTTATGCTAGCAGCTGATTCCTTCACCATTCGACCTGCCGCATCTCAGCAAAACGCTGACGGGGAGAGTGGCCGCTGCAATGAGCGAAGCGGCGTATTGATTCATCGCAAACCCAGCGGCGGGAGCCAGCACGCATTAGCAGTCTGCTGATTCCTTGTCAAGGTAGGGTGGTGGTGGTGGTGTGGTTAGAAGAGAAAAAAGACACCTAATTATAGTAGGGTTGACAGGTGGGCTAGTTGGTACAAATTCATAACGGAATAATTGGAAGCGCAAACCAACGGGACACAAGAGAAGAGAAAGCAGGTCTTTTGAAGAAAGGTTGTGGTGTCAAGCATGTCAATTCCTTCACCAAATGTCGATCTAATGTCGTTTATTGTATCCCAATGTCTTGCGGCAGGTTATACATTGGGCAGACTGGGCGCTGCTTGAATATTTGCCTGCGAGAACACTACAACGCGCTGAAATCAGCCCCGGGATTACATTTATCCGCCCATTGCAAAAAGTGTGGCTGCGTACCCGATTTTTCGCGCACGTCTATTCTGTACAGCCATCATGACACGAAAACTAGAGAGATTGTGGAAGCCTTTTTTATTAAAAACATTATCGATAGTTGTGTTAGTTCACCGTCTATATCACTGTTAGATTGTGAAATATCGTTTCTGGACGACACCTGATCAAGGTGGAACCTTCTCCCCAGTTGTTTCCCTTTCTCATCTCTGCGCTTGTTTGTCTCTTCTCTTGTGTCCCGTTAGTTTGCGCTTCCAATTATTTCATTATGAACACCTAATTATGCAGCCCGGTAGAAAGAACGGCGCAGTGCCTGAGGTAGGGTGCACGCGACAAGCTGCTCGAAGCACGCATTCACTGCTGGAAGAGCGCACCATCCTCCTGTGGGATTGGGAGACTGCCGGAGTCTTCGAGCTGCGCCAGTAGGCAGTACTCGCGCGCTTTCACGCCACGGAGTGATGTTACGCCATGAAACTTTACGCGGAAGCTCACAGTGATGCTGATCGTGACGGTGGCGTTGCAAAATGCTCCAGGAATGCGTGTCTATATAAGAAATACCTGAATATACGAACAGTGCAACTTAAAAGTAATTACAGTGCAACTACGGAAGCAAAGATACAATAACAGAAAAGAGTGCTATTTCACGTTTCATGATATATAAGAAATTAAAATTGACAATGGCGCCAGTTTTTAGCATGAAGCCACAAAGAAGTTCGTACTCACCCTGGTCCGGGGATCGAACGCGGGACCAACGCCCTCACGCTGCCAAATGCTAGCTTCCGACCCAAAAGGGCACCTCTGAAAATCGACACGCTCGCCGTGAGAAGACGCGTGGTTGGCGAGAAAACATGCAAAAAGAAAACGTGGGTAGCGATGCCTCCTTGAAAACTCGCACCAATCATCATGATGTCATAGATTTTCACGGTGTCTTCTGGCGCCTATGTAGTTCATAATGCGCAAAAAAAAGGAAGTGAATTGTCTTCAGAGGGATCAGTTACTTAACGTACTGAACTTCAGGAGCCCCGCCGCGGTGGTCTAGTGGCTAAGGTACTCGGCTGCTGACCCGCAGGTCGCTGGATCGAATCCCGGCTGCGGCGGCTGCATTTCCGATGGAGGCGGGAATGTTGTAGGCCCGTGTGCTCAGATTTGTGTGCACGTTAAAGAACCTCAGGTGGTCGAAACTTCCGGAGCCCTCCACTACGGTGTCTCTCATAATCATATGGTGGTTTTGGGACGTTAAACCCCACCTACCAATCATTCTTACGGTGGCGTCGCCACTCGCATTTTCTTTTCGTGCGCTTACAAAGCATCGTGTCGCGGTAAGAGTGGTGTTGTCGGAATTGTGGAATTGCACTTTAGTAATGCTAAGGTCGTTTTGCTCTTTAGTGTTCTTTTAAGCATCGTGAACACGGGCGTCCGCACAAAGGTGGCGGGGGTATGCGCCAGGCGCCTGTCTGTCTCTCACACGTGTACGTCTTTTGTCGCGCTAATATCACTATGTTGTTTCTTATGCACGCTCTGTTACGATCACGCTGGCTTTTCATGATAATGTAGACGGAATGCCCCTGGTTTTGCATTGCAAGAACACTTTACTTCTGAATGCCCCTGGTTTTGCATTGCAAGAACACTTTACTTCTCACCTTTACTCACGGAAGGCGAGGGTGGCGGCGGAAACACTACTAAACGATATTTTGAGAAGCACGACATCACTTCATTTTCTTCTATTTATCTGTTATTAATCGTCTGAATTCGACGTACAATAAGAATGGGGTGGGATGCTGCGATAAAAGTTTGCCCACCTCTTCCCTCTTTCTTAATAGGAAAGCTTGCGTTTGCCAATGGCCATAAAGAAATACATAAACCAAATTTTCTTGGCACAGATAGGGTGCCTATAACGTGGCCATAGAGGTTTAAAAAAAATTCCAAGGATTCTGGAGTGTAAGCTCTCACAATGCCTTGCCAGCGAAAGTTAAGCCAGCTTTTGCCTATACTGATTTCACTGGACTCGCCCCTGGAAAGACATCTTGCCGATGCCGCCCGAAAAAAGTGTTCGAGGGATCGCCGCAGCCTATAGAATAAAACTCAGCACTTGCGCATTAGTAGTCAACTCCCAAAGTAGATTATGCGTGGATCTTTTTTAACTTGTGCGATAGCGGATCTTTATGGCGGCGCAGTTGGATCACCACCTTATAACCACCTGGAGCAGTGATAATGTGCAGAATCGTTACGAAAATGACTACATTAGTTGCACAAGGGTGTTGCCAGAAACTTCTTTCGGGGGCAGAGGTTCGACGACTCTTTATGTTCGTGTGCGTATACATTTGGGTGTGTGTGTATATACATTGTAATGAATACACACATGCAAAATTGCAAAATATTTTTGGGATCTAGGAGAGCTGCAGTCTCTCCGCCCTCCCCTTCTCCCGCCGAATTGCGCCAATGTTGCACCATAGAGAGCTTTTTTGTCTCGCATTCCATGCAGCTTCCACAATCGCGACTCTGCCTCAGGCCGGTCTCTCAGTTTTATTTTATGTATATCTTTTTCATTGTAGGTGATCGAACAGCCGTCCTCGGCCCAACGGCTCCTTCCGAGTCAGCCACGGTCCAAGGTCCAGCGCCGCACTGTTGCGCGGTCAGCGCGCTGCTTGCGGCCGCCACGTTACCGCTGCTCGCTGTCGTTGCTGCTGCCGGACTGCTCAGCTACATCTCCTGGGTACGCCGGCACAATACGGGTCCCACATTTCCACGCGCACTGAAGCTACAACGCAAACAAAATATAACTTGTCCTCCACCCACAGAGTCCCTCTCCGGGAGAAGTTACATAGATACTCTATATAGTCAACTGTATTTCGTCCATTTCGCTGACGTCTAGTGTCTTGAGTGAGAACTCTGTAAATGATATGCTATGTAAAGCGCATCTGGGACGGGACAGAACAGGAGACACTACAGAAACACATCACGAACTTTCAACAAGGCAGATTAATCACACGAGCATAGCCGAAATCGCAAGGCTCGTTATAGAATTGTCATTGCCAATTCTGGTATATGTTAGTAAACCATCTTTATCATTATAAGTGAAAGAAAGAGAATATTTGAGTGTCACATTACGTTGTTTTAGATACACGATTTCTGGTTTCAGAACATGGATTGTTACGCACAGTGTTAGGGTATATGCAATGTACCTTGCTTCTCGGAATAAACTGCATTGTTGAAAGTTAGCGTTGTTTTTGTGTAATGTGTCTTCTGCTCTGCCTGGTTCTGCATGCGCTGCATATCGGATACTGTGTGATAACCAACATGCTTACCCGTGAAACCTCGGTCTGTAGATGAGTTTCCTATTCATACACGTGTTGGTGTAGCTTGTTGAGCATCCTGACAATTTAAACTTCAGCAGGTTCTGACATCACTGCTCAGACAAGCGTGATATTCTAATCTGCGACGTGGACCTTTCAATGCGAAGTACGCCTGTAATTCATATTAACAAAGGAACAAAGTAGTTATGGTTGGAACGGAAGCAACCTTGGACGACTCTCTTGCGTAAATGATACGGGTAGTATTTACTCTCATATTGAGATACGACATCAGAAATCCGCAGCTTTTCCTCCTCAGAGGCGGGTGAACACAGGCCTGCACGAATGGGCAC